>NC_083773.1:44817512-44852512 GCF_963514075.1 Conger conger | reverse complement strand
CTATCACTTGGTCAGTACTCTTATCCAGAGTGATGTACAGCAGGACAGATGTCTTTTAGTTTTGCAATTTGACTTCAAATCTCTTTTTTCATATCACGTAGAACATATTAGCTTGTTTTGAGGAACATTTTTTAATTTCTAAAATTAAATGAGTAAACCTGTCTCACTTCATTGGCAATCTTTTTGTCTTATTTAACAAAAAAAGCAATAGAAATACGAGTAGCACTTCACAACAAGGTTACATGAATTGGCATTAACTAACTACTGAGAAGTTCATCTGCACAGTTTCATGTGTTTGTCCGTCATGAATTAATGTTAACCGCTACATTAATTAAAGCCTTGCTGGAAAGTGTGAGTGTAAGAGGATTTTAGGGCAGCGCTTGTTAACGCTGTGTTTGTGTTCCTCTCAGTAGTGCGGGTTGCTGAGCGGGTGTGTGACGGCGTGAGAACGCACGGTGACAGGCGGGGGTGTGTGTGTGCGCTCACCAGCTGTGCGGCTCGGGGGTCAGCTGCCGGTGGAGCGCCACGGAGAAGCCGAAAAAGCTGCCGCTCTCCCCCGCCTTGCTGAGGGCCCCGGCCGTGTCCAGGTTGAAGCCGGAGGCGGGGGGGCCCAGGCCCAGGACGGCACAGAGGGCCAGGAGCCAGCCGAGCCGGGGCCCGGCGCACGCGGGACACGGGAACATTCCCACAGAAGGGTCCGTCAGGCGCGGGATCGGAGCAGTATTCCCACAGGCGGGGGAACGGAGCGGTATTCCCACAGGCGCGGGATCGGAGCGGTATTCCCACAGGCGCGGGATCGGAGCGGTATTCCCACAGGCGGGGGATCGGAGTGGTATTCCTGAGTGCAGCTGGAGGTGGTGCAGAGCGGAGTCCTTCAAGAATCCTGCTTCACTCTTCTTCCACTTCTCCTTCTTCCTCAGATAAAACTGTTATTCTTTACCCTTTCTCACACACACTCCCTCTCTGTCTTTCTCTCTCTCCCGCTCTTTCTCTCTCTTTCTCTCTCTCTCTCTGTCTTTCTCCGTTTGCTGCTGTCAGTCTGAACAGCCTGAGAGAAAGCACGCAGTGCAAGAGCTGGTGCACATGTAGGTATGTGTGTCTCTGTGTGTGTCTGTGTGTGAGTGCCTCCCCTCTCTCAACCTTGCCTCTTTGACTGAGAGACAGAGGACAAGTGCCTCGAATAGCCCGCTCTCCCCTCCCCTCCCTCCCCCCTCTTTCTCTCTCTCTCCCCCACTCCCTCTCTCTCTCTCTCTCAGCTGACATCAACACTCCAGGGACTGCTGCCAAAATGCCAGCCGGCGTTGTCGGGATACTTGGAAGCGTTTGAAAAGGATTGGAGGGAGAGGAGAAAAAAATAGATTTTTTTTCTTTTTTACGGCTGAAAGCAAATGCTAACAGGTACAGGGCTCAAGAAACACAAGAGAAAATCATTAATTAAAGAAGGGAAAAGGCAGGAAAGAAAGAAAGAGAGAGACCTAGGAGAGATGCTGTCTGAGTTTCCCTAGGTGTCTGAAATCTGGTTGCACTGTGTCCAGATCATGTTTGGCGATGTGGAACTAACGTTTATGACGACCAGCAGCATAATGTGCACAGTGACCCATGAACACAGAGCGCAAGGGTGCCTCTGCCAGCTTCTGTAGCCCACAGAGGGGAGAAAGTGCCAGAATAGACAAAGAAAGATAAGTTCTGAAGGGATTAAAATAATGCTATAATGAAGCCAAAGACATGGTATGAATGTAGACTGTGAAGATGTGCATAACTAAAGGAACGTGAAGATGTAGGTAATTACAGAAACAGTTGAGTGAGCACTGAGTGTATTTTCTGTAGGAGTGGATTAAGTCCCTTCTGATTCCATCCTAAAAGAATACTGAATATCACACCCAGTTTAACAAGCCACAGCAGGAGGGTCACATCCTGTGTGCTGTGTACAGCCCACACTCAACTGGACTCTAACACATGTGCACACACACACTCACACACACACACAAACTCTCACACACACACACACACACTCACACACACACTCACACACACGCAGTCACACATGCGCACACACACACTTGCACTCAGACACACACGCGTCACATTGTGGGAAAGTCAGTCAGCAGCTGCTGTAGATCTGACTGGTGCATTTCTCCCTCCCTCCCCTGCACAGCTGTCACTCAGGGCCCCCCACCTTAAACTAACCCCACCCCCACACCACCACCCCCACCTTAAACTAACCCCACCCCCACACCACCACCCCCACCTTAAACTAACCCCACCCCCACACCACCACCCCCACCTTAAACTAACCCCACCCCCACACCACCCCCCCCACTTTAAACTAACCCCACCCCCACTACAGCTCTTCTGCACCTACACCCCCACCCCCACCATGTGTGAATGTTGTTCTCCTGTGTTAACTGGTTGACAAAATGAACCTACAGTGCATGCAGTCTTACGGAATGTGTCATAAACTTCTGTAATATCAAGTGCTATGTCATGCTTGTGACAATGTTAAAACATTCAGAGCCTATGTCATCCACCTTGTTTTCATCTCACAATCTCTCCTTTCATCTCTTTAATGTGAGTTAAATGTCAGCTGTTACACAAGATTACATGCTACACTATGTGCATTGCTGATTTGCCCTGCTGCAGGGGGATAATGCAGTAGTACTGTACTGTATCATATTGTAATGCTATGTAGGCTTTTTAGCAGTGTTTCTTAATTAACATATGTTAATGTGTCACATTATGTATGAGTCTGTAGTTCACTGGGCTGTACTAATATGTGTATTTGAGTTTCCTGAAAGGTACAAAATTTCTCATTTGGGTCCAGAAATAAATTGTAAAAAATCTCTAATTTGGGTTTCAATATAAAAAAAGTTCAAGAACTAGGGCTGTAATATTGAGTAAAGTGTCAGTGGTAAAGTATACACTCACCAAGCACTTTATTAGGAACTTTATTACCCCTATTACACCTACATATTAATGCGATTATCTAATCAGCCAATTGTGTGTTTGCCAAGAATGGTGCAAAAAACAAAACAAAAAACCAGTGAGTAGCAGGCAGAAACGCCTTGTTAATGAGAGAGATCAGAGGAGAATGTCCAGACTGGTCAAAGCTGACAGGAAGGTGACAGTAACTGACATGACCATACATTACACACATTGGTATGCAGAAGAGCATCTCTGAACACACAACACATCATAACTCTAAGTGGATAGGCAACAGCAGCAGATGTCTATTAAATCTAATAAATACCTAAAAAAGTGCCAACTGAGCGTGTATTAAGAGGAAAGTGTCAGTGGTATACCCAGCCCTGGGCCCCTGAGCTGGGCTGGAGCCTCTGTGCTACTGCCCCCTGCTGCCCTGGTGTGGTCATACTTGACAATAAGGTTCCATGAATTGGCACAAACTAATGTCGTTGTTAAAGGTACAATAGGTAATGTCTGACTTCCGGTCAAGAGAGGAATAGCAGCAACAAACACCTTCAAACCACAACACTGTTTATCCCTCCCCCTTCTCTGTAAACGCGCTGACGTTGAAACGCCATTGGCTGTGGCAGTCAGAACCAATTCTCAACCGATGAGCTTTAATTATTATACAGTTATACCATGTTTTGGTACAGACTGTTGGGCTATCAACTGTATATTTTGAAACCTGAATTTAAGGACTATAAGCACAGGCAGAGGGTGAGTCAACATGTCAGTGAGCCTTTTTCAATGATAGGAAGGGATTTACAATGGTCTTGTAACAATGTTTTGACACAAAAATCTTACCGATTGTAATTTTAACTAACTACTACTGAGAAGTTAATCTGTACAGCTCTGTTCATTTTTGTACATCATTAATTCATGTTAACAACTACAGTTATTTCCAATTCATATTGGAATAAAAAAACAGTCAATGTATTTGTTATTGGTTAAGTAAATATTAATTTAACTAAAAGTTAATCCTATGGTTTGCTAATATATTAATAATCATGTACAAATACGTAAGTTGTTAATTAGTGAATTTACTAATGGAAAGTTAGTTCCATGCTTAATTAATGTATTTATCCATCGTTAACCACTACATTAGTTCATGCCAATTCATGAGTGTTGTATGTAAAGTGTGACTATATAAGCTTCTGCAAACAACAGCCCTTGGATAGGGAAGATTTCTGTTAATGCAATTTCCTTTATTCCCTGTCCACCTGTGCTATATATCGCTCATTTATTATCTTCTGTTTGGGGAAACATACAACATACTCTATATGTCGGTGTCAATTAGGGGTGCAGTGGATACGCCCAGCTGAGTTGATTTCCCAGAGTGCTATGATATGTGCATTTCTCCCGATGCTTCCCGCTGTCTGGATGTTTTCATTAAGGGTGGGTCTGCCATATACGTCCAGGGTATTGTTTCTTCACCCCATATGGTGAAACGCTCACACGCGTGGTGGAGTTTGTTTTTGAAGAAGCAGCCTGTTGTTCAAAGGGTCTGCAGGATGGCCCACACCCGCAGTTCATCCTGGACGTTCCCGTTTCCGGAGACCCGAACAGACCACGTGAACATTCCCGTTTCTGGAGACCCAAACAGAGCATGTGAATGAAATATGGTGCAGGAACCCTCCCCCACACTGTTGCTTAGCGCCCCTGCTTCCTGACTGCCCGGTTATTTACATGAGCTTAGCACGCGGGTTCAGGCACGGGTTCTCTGGAACACACCTTCCAAGAGAATGATTAGAATTCAAACAGCACAGTACAACAAACTGCAGGACCTCTGGGTCTATTGCTCTGCACTCAAAGACAATGAAGTTCACAGCGAAGTTCACCAGGATAATTACATGAGAGGTTTCTCAACAGCATGATACAGCCTCCTATGACTCTACAGTTTATTACTGTGCAACAAACAAAGGGTTCTTTTTTGAATTGTTTATGTCATGTTTGCAGAAAAGCTTTATTTTTTATTCATGTGTAAGCTTGACCTCTCCCTCTCCCACACTGAGGAAACAGTCACTAACTGAAAACAACCAAAGCAAATAAAAGATTGAATCATCAGATTCAAAAATCTTCCAAGTGTTTTTTCCTTGATAAGCTATTTCAAATCATATCTGTCTTGATATTTACTTAGAGACTGCTTCTTAATTGCCTTCAAAATATTTTCAAAAGCCAGTTTATGTTAATATTAACAGGTGATAGCTATTTTCAGGCACTGCAGTGTGTTCTTAGAAGCTCGTACAGTCACTAGTGAAATGGATCATACAGATTTTACCATTCTGCTATCAATTATAGTTCCAGAAGGCAAGCTTATCAATGTGAACTACGTCTACATCTGTAAACAATTAGATATACATGTAAATCTACAGTCTATATCTTCATGCAGTGTCCTCATACAATATAAGTATGTTCTACAGGATCATATATGGAAACAGCATTGCGTTTCAGACATGATTTTACACCACCCACTGCTGTGCCAAGTCGACCCACAATTCAGCAATCCTCTCCACTTTCAAAGACATCATTTAGTAACATCACCCGAATGACTCCAATGGAAGGTATGAACAGGATATCTCACACATTGATTAGGTGGAATGGTTGCTGGGCTTGTAAAATGTCTGCTGATTTACTTGCACAAAGATTTCCCAGCATATTATGGACAATTAGAACTGCTTCTCAATTAAGAAATGGTTTCCCATTTAATGAAGGCTAAATAAATCAAAGGTTCCAGATGAGTCTGATATTTCAGCTAAATGTGGGTTGCTCTCCCATTCCCTGCTATTGTCTCTGTGAATGAAAGCCATTGCCAACAGAAGGCAATACCTGATACCACTCAGCCTTTGTCCTGTCATTAACAGGCACCATGTTGTAATGACTGGCGGGGTGACATCACACAAGCGCTCTCTCAGACGTATTGAATGTAAAAGCAGACAATACACAGTGTCAGTCTGTGTGCAAAGCAGGGCAGGCGTTGCCTTGGCTGTAAGTTGGAACATGAGGAGCTGTTTGGGCAGTGGAGGGGTGAGTTTGGGCGTCAGCGTTACAGTCTGTGGCTCAGAACCGGCTGCTGGTATGAACGGAATATGGTCATTTAGGGTCACGACCATCTGTGGCCACACAATTCAGGTTATGATGGGTTTTTTACTGTTTATTTCAGCTCTCTGATACAGGCCCATAACTCCACAACTGTGACCTCCCACACAGCAAGTGTTTCACAAATGTTTCACAATGTTCATACTTTACTTAATACTTCATTTCCATTTCTCAAAAAAAAAAGATGTTTCGTTTTTGTCGTCCATTGCAGAATATGTGTGTGAGGTGTGTGTGTGTGTATGAGAGAGAGAGAGAGAGAGAGAGAGAGAGAGAGAGAGAGAGAGAGAGAGACTGTACATCTTCCCTATTCTCACACACCCAGTCTGTCCATCTGGAGGTCCCACAGTATCACGATGTCCCATTTCCTGCTCTCTGACTTGTTTCACATGTTTATATCCCATCCACAGTTCCTGAGGCATTTTTCACCCTCAAGAATTTACATAATCACAGCCCACTGGATTGTTCAGAAGTCAGTGCCCTATTTCACCCCACTTACTTCACACATTATTTCTGTATCTGGGTCAGCAGGCTGCTTATTTTCACACACCCTGCTTGTTGTGACAGAAAACATGGGAGTTTTACAGTGACTCAGGAAGCTCTTTATGTAGCTCTGTCTTTCAGTTTGTCACATGGCTTCTTCCTCTTAATCCTCAAACCTGGGAAATGTACTAGTTCATAAACAAGTGACCATGGGTGCCACATCCTTTAACCTGCCGAAAAGGAAATACAAGGTACATCAGTACAACTACAAATACATTTAACCCATTTGTGTCCTTATTGGAAGTTTAGAAAATAATTTCTTACACTTGTTAAGCAAGCTAGTTCATCACAAATCTGTTGAAACCTTTCATATTGCCCTATATATGAGGTTACAGAATGGCTTTTTTGTCATTTGTCACAAAAGTTTTCTTCCTACACCAAACAGAGTGACCTCTGTGGTCATTTTCTTAACATGATTTTTAGTCTTTAGTCAATATAACACCTAAATAGATGAACACCCTTTTCACAGTGTTTTCCATATACACATAAACACATACATTACAGCACAAGGAGCAGAAATGCAGCACTGCAGAATATGTTGGTTTTCACTGTGTTTCAGCGCCAAATTTAAGTCACTAACTGGCTAAAGAGTCAGTGGACAAGGCCTAAGTTGGCAGCTGATGGAAAGGCAATAATGAAAAACCTGCAGACACTGTGGCCCTCCAGGACTGGAGTTCAACCTACAGACACAGCACCCCCTCCAGGACTGGAGTTAAACCTGCAGACACTGCGGCCGTCCAGGACTGGAGTTAAACCTGCAGACACTGCGGCCCTCCAGGACTGGAGTTAAACCTGCAGACACTGTGGCCCTCCATGACTGGAGTTAAACCTGCAGACACTGCGGCCCTCCAGGACCGGAGTTAAACCTGCAGACACTGTGGCCCTCCAGGACTGGAGCTAAATCTGCAGACACTGAGGCCCTCCAGGACTGGACTTAAACCTGCAGACACTGCGGCCCTCCAGGACCGGAGTTAAACCTGCAGACACTGTGGCCCTCCAGGACTGGAGCTAAACCTGCAGACACTGTGGCCCTCCAGGACTGGAGCTAAACCTGCAGACACTGTGGCCCTCCAGGACTGGAGCTAAACCTGCAGACACTGCGGCCCTCCAGGACTGGAGTTAAACCTGCAGACACTGCGGCCGTCCAGGACTGGAGTTAAACCTGCAGACACTGCGGCCGTCCAGGACTGGAGTTAAACCTGCAGATACAATAAATAAATGAATTAATAATAAGGATCCCAATTCTCCTGGGATGGGAGGGGCGGAGAAAGGGCCCCTGGATGTTGGACGCATCCTAATGACGGGTTGGGCAGACAGCCCAGAAAGCTGAATAAGATGGAGGAACAATGTGGAAGGCCGGTTGTACAGTGTGTTTGGCAGATCAGCCAAAGCAACTCACACACACACACACACACACACACACACACAAGAGCTGATTAGCAGTCTGGACCGCACTTCAAGGAGAAAGCTTATTTTTAGATGGAGGTGCTTCCACAGGGAGTTTTTTCTCTGCTTTTTCCCATCCCCCACCTCTGTTCAGCCACCCCCCACAAACTGACAGAGCGCTTGCTGCAGTCAGCACTTTTCTAGCCGTTATTGATTAGCTGCTCATCATGGGAGATGGTCGCGCTGCACATTAGAGATTGCTGGATCACCAAACCGCAGGTCCCAGGGTGCATTGCGCCCAATTCCTTTTTTACATTTGAACGTTAAACTGACAGGCATCCAGCTGGCCAGGAATCTGTCTGTGTGAATTATTTAAAAAAGGGTCTGTGTGGGACGAAACATGAATAACCCCTGTTTGTTGTGACATGGTGCCAGGCAAGATGTAGAATGCATTGGGTGCTTCTCAGACATGGGTCAAATACGCAATTGTTTTTGGATTCAAATACTTCTCTAAATGACAATGGCTCTTGGCTTTACTGAGCTAGTCTGATGTATTGGAACCTATGAAATACTCTAAAAAAGTCTAAACCCACTTGATGGTCCTCTTGGTTGGCTGAATTGCGCAATGCAAGATCAAACGAGCACAGAAAAGTATTTGAATCCAAACCCGTTGGTATGGGCACAGCCCCTCAGCGTAGGCGTGGTTAGTAGTGTAGCTCCAGTCTTCTGTACGGCACAGAGAAGTGCGTTTCAGTGAACGGTGCTCTGTTAGTATGTACTGCTGCAGCTTCCCTTAGCAGGGGGGGACGGAGGCACTGCTGCGTGGGAAATTTCCTGTGCGGCTGGAAAACCTTTCCTGGGTCTCTACCCTTCATCATGACGCAGCACAGATGAAGACGAGGGTCACAGCACCAAAATGTGTTTATTGAGCCTTTATCTGACCACAGGGACTCCTGAGAAACACTTTCACAAAATTAAACATATCAGGTACAAATTCAAACAAATACATTAGAAACATTCACACTTTCCATACTCATGCACAGACAATCTAAAAGCAGTTATATTACAGGTACATTCATGTTTTTGAACTCTGATAGGGACACCAGATGATACAGTATATCGTCATGTGTTTTTTGCATTATAACTACAGTCTGCTTTTCTCAATTTAAGCTCTTTCTCTTGGCACAGAAGAAGACAGGACTGATAGTGAACAGAGACAGTAATTCGGCAGGGACCTTCCTGCATGCATTATCGAACGTTCCCACCCTCAGTGTGCCTTATAAGAGCTGAAATCTCAACACTGTTTATGCCGTGCCATCCCTAGCGAATCAGAATTACTGGGCTGGAGCATTTCTGCCAAAGTCTGAAATCAATCCCAGATATAACACAGGCAGAGAAAGCTGAGCGGAAAAAAGTAAACAAAGCTCATCTTATTACCATCCGAACACATCCACACGCTGACTTGAACTTGCTTATCAAGCATTCTTGGGTCCTCCTTGATGTTTCTTGCGAAGGGCAAGGAGCTAAGTGCAATTAAACTCAAGCCTTTTAGGTTAATGACACGCCTTCAGCATGAGAGATTGTGGGTACTCTTCAAAAATGACCTAATGTACACAAAGCCTGACCTTTCTGCTTTTAAAACAGTGAGTGTAATTCCACACTAATGAAAGGCGAAATTCAGACAGTCTGCACATTTAAAGGTTTACCATCATAGAGGATATAACATCAGCCATTCAGACAGAGATATGCTGGAACAAATGTGTTCATTTGTCTAATATTAATGTCCAAGTACAGGGAATAATAATTTCCTAAATTCCTTGATTATATTTTTCCCTTACAACATGGACTTTGGCATCTACAGCAGACATTATAATATTGGTTGTCACCATACTGTGTTGCTGTTGCTTGGGTGTGCCAGTATTTCAGCATTATGAGATCTGTACACCATTTTTGTCTGAATCCTGAACTGAGAAATACATCTGGTTTGCATTGGTAAAACGCTTCTGTGCAAGGGCTAAGTTACCTTTGTTCTGCACTAAACTATATTACCCAACATGCATACACAACATAATTCTCACATGACTCCTGCATACTCCAGTATGCAGCTCACTCATTATAAACATTGTGCGGACCAAATCGTGTTCTGCAACTGTGCATCTGAGTGCAATGCTGCGAGATTACAATAATCGTACAGTCCCATACCAAATGCTATGACCTGTATGCAGGTAGTCTCAATTATGAATGAAAAATGTCCTTTTATAATTGTATCATTATGTAACACTTTATCCTCACATTCCTAACAGTAATACATTGGTATTTGGAAGAGGACTACTTGTACAGTACAAAAAAAAACATTTTCTTCAGAATTCATGTGCAGATGGACATTAGGGTTGAGGGGAGGGACTAGGAGTCAAATGCTTCCGTTGAGCTTTGCAGTTAAAAGGCCAATACAGAGGCCATGGCCAAAATAGCATTTTTGCTTACTATTGAGTATATAAATTGAGTACACCGGGTGAGAAGGTTGTTAAGTAGGCAAAATATTTGCTAAATGTAGTGTACTTAAAATCCCCAGTGAATGTGCCTGTGCCCTGAAACAGCGTCCTAACTACTGCATCCTAAATATACATACTGTCTGCTAAGCATACTGCACAACACATCCTCCATACTATGTCCAACACATCCTCCATACTATTTTCCAACACGGAGCTGGTAATAAAAATCCCCTGCCTCTTCCTCTCTGCTTTACTGAACTGTGATTGGATGGCAATAGATGGCTCCGCCTCTTTCCCTCAGTGGGACCTCCTAAGAAGTATGGTTTACTTCTTGAAAAGCATACTCCCTAATTTGTAAATCATCCAGAAATGTTCAGTACCCTACTTTTTACGGGCTGCATCCGGGAGCACACTGTTCCTGCCCCTGGGTTAGAATTATGATTGCAGATGGACGGGAATTCTCAAATCATCCATCCATCCATTATCTGAACCCGCTTATCCTGAACAGGGTCGCAGGGGGGCTGGAGCCTATCCCAGCATACATTGGGCGAAAGGCAGGAATACACCCTGGACAGGTCGCCAGTCCATCACAGGGCACACACACCATTCACTCATACACTCATACCTACGGCCAATTTAGACTCTCCAATCAGCCTAACATGCATGTCTTTGGACTGTGGGAGGAAACCGGAGTACCCGGAGGAAACCCACGCAGACACGGGGAGAACATGCAAACTCCGCACAGAGAGGCCCCGGCCGACGGGGATTCGAACCCAGGACTTCCTTGCTGTGAGGCAATTCTCAAATCATATTCATGGAATTTTATAAATATCCAATAGCCGTTATATCCTGTTCTGACCAGCAGAGCTGGAGTTTAGTGGGACAGGAACCCAGCTAAGTGCAGCTTCATAAGAGCAGGATGCCAGTGAGCATCACAGGGCCAGCAGGGGGGCAGTACATCAGCCTTACAGGACAGAACAAACAGAAAAACCACTGACCCAGTGCAGCAAGAGGGTCAGTCTGTCTGAAGCTGCAAACTTTATGATTGCATGTCAAACGAAGGTCCCGACTCACAACAGTGGGTAAGGATTCCACAGAACATGCTGTGAACTAGTCCAGCTCGCAATCTTGCTCCCTAATGTGGTCATCGATTTGTGAATCAGTTATGCTGACTAATAAACATTTGTCTTTGTGGTGACTCATTAAGTACTGCTGTATACTGGACTGGACAGGAGGCGTTTCCAAGGAATCATTTCCCATATACAGTGTCCTCCATAATATTTCGGACAAAGACCCATCATTCATTTATTGTACTGTACTCCACAATTTGAGATTTGTAATAAAACAAATTGCATGTGGTTAAAGTGCACATTGTCAGATTTTAATAAAATAAAATAATAAAAAAATGTTTTATACATTTTGCTTTCACCTTGCAGAAATTACAGCAGTGTTTATACAGTCCCCCCATTCCAGGGCTCCATAAACGTTTGGGACACGGCAATGTTATGTGAATGAAAGTAGTCATTTCCAGTATTTTGTTGCATATCGTTTGCCTGCCCGTGACCCATCAACATCATCAGAGTCTGGATATCTTATTTTCAGGTTGTCCTACGAGCAAGTGTAGGCTTCATTCAGCTGTAAATTATGCTGATACAGTACGGAACACGTTTGTTGGCTAAATGGCTTTAAGTCATCAAGGGTCCAAAGAATCAAATGAGCCTCAGCCCACTGTGCTGTTGTCAGATATGCAGTAGATACAAAAATAATTATTTCTCCTGAACAATTTGTCCATTGAGTTCAACAGGAAAATCAGCAGAAACAATGATTTTCGTATTGTTTCTCATCATCATCATCATCATCGTCAAGATCTGAATTAAATGTTATGGAACGAGAACCCGTGGTATATTGCGGATATTGGCACAGCTAGGGGGTGTAACGGCCAAACCACCCCGCTAGCTGTGCCAATATCCACAAGATACCACGGGTTTCAATTCCATAACGCTTTTATACAACAGTTGCCACATTTATCTTTCCAAATTTAACAAACGAAAGACGAGACAAAATTAAATGAATGTATTTTTAATGGAACTATGTTTTATGGTAAAAGTATTCTTCCGCTGAACAGTAGTTTATTGGTTGCCAAGCAACGTTAGCTAGCAATAATGTATCCCCACTCTACTAGCTATGAAACGGTACTAACGTTACCAACTAGCAATAATGTATCGCCACTGCAATAACATTAGATAGCTAGCTTGATAGTTTACGTTACAGCTGACGACAATGACACACAAGTAATTTGTCAGAGAACGTGTAGTTATTTAAATAGCTCATAGCGTCATTATGAGTCATCTTCTGCTTAACATTACATTACTTTAATCTCTAATCTGACTGACGATTTTATCCAAAGGGACTTACAGTTGATTAGACTAAGCAGGAGACAATCCTCCCCTGGAGCAATGCAGGGTTACGGGCCTTGCACAAGGCAAATACGACATTCTGATTGGTCAAGACGTGCAATCATTTTGTTACGGCGTGAAGAATTTTTCACAGCTAAAATACACTCAGTGAGCACTTTATTAGGTATTTAAGACTTTATTAGACTTCTACTGCTGTAGCCTATCCACTTAGTTATGATGTGGTGTGTGTTCAGAGATGCTCTTCTGGATACTACTGTTGTAAGGTGTGGTTATTTGTGTTACTGTCATTCTCCTGTCAGCTTTGACGAGTCTGGCCATTCTCTTATGACCTCTCTCATTAACAAGGCATCTGCAGAACCGCTGCTCACTGGTTTAGTTTTTAGTTTTTTGCACCATGCATACATCCTACATGATTGTATGCATTGCACTGCTGCCACACAATTGGCTGATTAGTCACAAATAAGTAGAATAAAAATGTCCGGTTATAATTAAAAAATAAATTGTCCATAGCTATATTACTTCGGCGAGTTAGCCGTGGTATAACCGTGATAATACACTAGGAACGTAGTGCCACCCTGTCGGGCAGTTATTCCTAATAACTGACTCGTTCATAGGATATTATTCATTGAATTTCAGTTCCTCACGTTATACTCCCCAGCAATATCTCCAGTAGGCTATATGAAAGTAAACCATCGCATTGCTGACATTAATACCGCGTGGGAACAGTCAGTCACATGACAGAGTGCACTTCCCACATCATCCAGTGACTACTGACCGACTGCCTTTTTAGGAATGCGCTAACAGTTAATATTTTTCGATTAATCAGCAGGGTTAAATTCGGTGAATGGTGACATAAACCTTAAGAATGCTTTCTCGTTTGCTTAAGGAACACCAAGCGAAGCAAAACGAAAGGAAAGAACTCCAAGGTATATAAATAGCGTATTGTTTATTTTCATTGTCCGGGCATGGGGCCTAGTTGCTACAGAGACTCGCTGCTATCCTACTTGGATGTTCCGACGAGCGACGCCAGAACGCGGGGTCGCATTTCAGCAAATCCCCGGCTCACTAAGTGGGCGAGTTGTAGCTTTCGCCCCGCCTTGAGAAGTTGTCATTGGGTTATTTTTTCAGCTATGATTTTTGATTCGTCTAGGAGACGTGTCAATCCGGTGTTAAGTTTGTTGGCGGAAGTTCGTTTAGCAGCGTTGGCTATGTAGCGAAAATACTATAACGTTATGCTCGTCAGCTGGCCAACTATTCCGAAAATATTAAAACCGACGTTAATCACATTTTCTTCATTCTCATTTGAATAAGATTAAAATACAGCACTGTTAGTTAGATGCTAGATGGCTAGAGGTTTTACCGTTGTATTCGTTTATTTACTGTAGCTTGCTACTTGGATAACTAGATACCGTTAGATGAAATTCATTTGAAGCTGTGTAGTGTATGAAAAGCTTTCATTTATTGAACTGGTTTTCATTGTGGGTTTTGAGACGTGTTCATTATCATTAGTCATGTGACAGGTGTCAGATCTAACCTGCATGCCCTCATTATGTTTATTCATGTGACAGGGTTGTCAGATCTAACCTGCTTGTGCTCATTATCACTGGTCATGTGACAGGGTTGTCAGATCTAACCTGCTTGTGCTCATTATCATTGGTCATGTGACAGGGGTGTCAGATCTGACCTGCATGTGCTCATTATCACTGGTCATGTGACAGGGGTCTGACCTGACCTGCATGTGCTCATTATCACTGGTCATGTGACAGGGGTCTGACCTGACCTGCATGTGCTCATTATCACTGGTCATGTGACAGGGGTCTGACCTGACCTGCATGTGCTCATTATCACTGGTCATGTGACAGGGGTGTCAGATCTGACCTGCATGTGCTCATTATCACTGGTCATGTGACAGGGGTCTGACCTGACCTGCATGTGCTCATTATCACTGGTCATGTGACGGGTCTGACCTGACCTGCATGTGCTCATTGTCACTGGTCATGTGACAGGGGTCTGACCTGCTCGCGCTCCGTGTGTTCCCCACAGAGCGACGCAGGCGAGAGGCGATCACAGCTGCCACATGTCTGACTGAGGCTCTGGTGGACCACCTGAACGTTGGGTAAGTCCAAGACCAGCCCTTCACATTGTGTGGGGATTATTCACGCAGCTATTAGGGATGAGTCATATGATACCCAACACCACCACAGTACCAGCCGGAACCTCCACAACTCATCCGCTGATTCTTTTGTGACTAGAGCAAAAATCTTTTAATTCTATTAGATTGCTATAATTGTGTGATATGAGTGTAGTGTTACTCAAGTTTCTTTTCCAGTCTGTGATGAGGTGTCAGTTCCATAGGACCTGGTGACTATCTGGCTTTACAGTGGCTGGTATAGGAACATTTGTGTTTTTCGGTCAAAAGCAAAAACACATTTTGTAACTCCAGAGCTGCTCGTCAGGGATGTTAAGCCTCCTGGGGTTTGATGCATGTACACTCACTGAGCACTTTATTATATAGACCTGTACACCAGTCAATGCAAATATTTAATCTGCCAATCATGTGGCAGCAACTAAATGCATAAAAGCTTGCAGACATGGTCAAGAGGTTCAGCTGTTTTTCAGACCAAGTGGCAGAATGGGGTAGAAATGTGATCTAAGTGACTTTGACCATGGAATGATTGTTGGTGCAAGACAGGGTTGTTTGTATGTCTCAGAAACTGCTGATCTCCTTGGATTTTCATGCGCAACAGTCTCTAGAGTTTGCCATTCTCTAGAATGGTGCGAAAAACCAAAAACATCCAGTGAGCAGCAGTTCTGCAGGCAAAAATGCCTTGTTAATGAGAGAGATCAGTGGAGAAGGGCCTGTCTGGTTAAAGGAAAGTGACAGCAATGCAAATAACCACACATTACAACAGTGATGCAGAAGAGCATTTCTGAACACACAACGCGTCAAACCTCTTAATTGGATAGGCTACAGCAGCAGAAGACCAATACGTCAAAAAAATAAGCCTAATAAATATGTAATAAAGTGCTCACTTTATTGTGTATATTGTGTATATTGCCCTATTATTAATTTCAAATATGTCATTTATTCATATTTTCGGTTGGAACTATCTCCTATGGCATATTCAGCCTGATCTGAAGCTGGCACAGCTTCCTGTATCAAAGAGCTTGTGGAGGTTCATAACTGAAGCTCAGGACATGATCAAGTGATAATTGATCTTTTAAAGGTACTGCCTCTAGAAACATAATGTCACATTACGAGCAAGTCACTTGCAGTGTATTTCTTTGCTTTCGACTACAAACCCCAGAATGCCCTGATACCTGCCATTGTAAAACCAGCTGGTTTTCAGAACATTCTATAAGCATCTAAAGTAGCCTTTTTTTGTACACAATAACGGTCTTGGCCAATTGAGAACATACACTAAAACTAGCTGTCATAATATATTTTTTTAAACGACAGAAATATATTTTAGGGCTATTATAAGTGAGACGAGATGTTGTTAGGGCGTACATTGTAATGTTGTTGGGGCGTACACCAGACAGGCCGGGGCCAGTTCTCTAGCCCCTTAATGTTTGAAAGTGTCTTTGGGTGAGAGTGTCTGCTGAGTAACTGTACTTGTGATGTCAGGAGCCTGACGATGAGGCCGGCTGTTGTGTAGATTTGGGGGGGGGGGGGCATGATGACTCAGGGGGGTTTGAGTCACTCGCCCCTGGTTTGAGTTCCACGGTCTCCTCTTTGTGCCTCCTCATTCTAACTTCTCCTTTCGGCTACAGTTACAGTACCGAGCGGGCATCTTGATATACTGTTTCTGATCTATTGTCTTGAGTGGGTGACTAAGCACTTTTAAATTCACTTTAAACAGCTCAGGGCTCTCCCACGATTCCAACACTGACAGTAAATACGGAATATGTACGGTAAATACCTGTTTCCTTAAACAGGTATGCGCCAGACCTGGGTCATATATGCAACTGTTTTGGATTCAAATCATTTTCTACGCTTTACTGAGCTTGTCTGGTGTATTGGAACCTGTGAAATCCTCTCAAAAAGTGTAAACCCCACCTTCTGGGCCTCTTGGTTGACTCGGTTGCACCCGGCAAGATCAGTCGAGCACAGAAAAGTATTTGAGTCCAACACAATTATACATTCTGTTTGTCTTTATTTCACCTTAAAGGGGCAACTTATATGAATGTATTTTTCAACGCATGTCCAGAATAACATTTGATTTGAAAGCACTGTATGTCAAGTATTTTATAAGATTGATTACAAAGCTCACTACAGTATGTTCTAAATATCCATCCATCCGTTATCTAACCCGCTTATTCCTGGTCGTGGGAGGAGGGACTGGTGGCTGTCCCAGCATGCATTGGGCTAAAGTTACCGTAGAACGATTTTAAATTAACATTCCGTCTAACGGCTTTTTAACACAAATGCATTTGACTTAGGTCTAACTATGCTAGCTTGCTTTTTAGCTGCTTACCTGGGATTTCTTGAGTGTGAACAAATATTCTGTTGATTAAAGTGCATTATCACTGCCAAATGACTCAACTTGTTCTGTCAGTGTCATGCCTGTCAGCAGCCATTTTTGTTAGCCATACCTTCTCAAACTGTTAGCTAATGTTTGTGGTGCACAGACAAAACGTTTTGAAGTTTGAATATGTTGTCTTGAACGCGCGTCTGATCTTGGATTAGTTCTCTCCTGTCGAAGTCCTAACCTTATCCAATATGAGCTACAATTATATACTGATCCTCACTCATATTCATAAAGCATCTTCGAGCCAGCAGGGCTGATCTCGGATCAGTTTCCCCTACCTAGTCTAGTCCAGTATGAGTGAAGAGAGAGAACTGATCCAAGGCTTCATGAATACGGTAACTAGGTTCAGTTTAGCCTTTTATTTCATAATGAGTTTATGTGGTGATTTATCAAAATGCAGGTACCCTAGAACACTTCCATTTTAGGAGCATTTGCTCCTGAATAGTGATGTGCGCTAACTGGAGAAATGATTTAGCAGCGCCTCTGCTAATTGGGACGCATTAGTGCGCTCCTAAATCTTTCAGCGCTGGAGCACATCTGCTCAAATGTTAGGTCCCTGGGATGAGCCTATGATGAGTCTATCAGAAATGTTTGACGTGATGAAAGAACTAACCAGAGATAATGGGTAATTACCAGGAGAAGAAATGCGGGTTAAACAGACCAGAAGCCGTGAAAATGAAGTGAGCAGCTGTGGTGTGTCTCCCGGGCATGTTTGCCCACACCAGAGCAGTTACTCACCGTTTAGATATGCATGTTGCTGGATCACTGTGCCGTGTATCAGTGTTGGCGTTCCTCGCTAGCTGCAGGGAGAGTATTGATTCATGCGGTAGACGGCCGTTACTGATAAGGAGGACGTGTGGGTCATGTTGCGGTTTGGGTGGCCTGTGTTAGCACCACTCGTCCTGCCCGTACATAGCTGAGCAGCGCCAGCCTGCTCCCATCTGGCCTTCTCTGGAGCTTCTGATTCATCAGCCCTCTGCAGGGAATGGAAGGTGCTTTCACACTTTCTACAACTAGTGCTTTCAGTTACCAGTAGTGATTGTTACAAAAAACAAAAAACAAAAACAAAAAAACTTGCACTTACGATAACTATTGTTTTTGGTTATAACAGCGTGTTTTGCTATTCATGGATTTTATGCTTTTCATTTGTAAATTGCTTTGGATTAAAAATGTCTGCTGAATGACTGAAGTGTAAATGTACGTCAGCATTAGAAGTACACTCGACTCACATATTTGATCTCACACCTTAAAGGGTTAATGCCTGCCAGTCCTGTGTGAATGGGGCCTATCCCAGAGCACTTTATTCTGGCAGGCTGCATACTCCTAGAAGCCAATTGCATCCAAGATAAAGGAACAAATGAATATGTGTAAAGGAAATTTGCGATAAATCAAAGGCATATTTCATTATTGTGGCATCGGAGAGCAAAGCAAGTCAAATCACATTCTGATTACGACTGTAGGTTTTGTTTGCATGTTTGCATAGTAGTGTTTTCACATTATAGAACACAGATTTTTCAACTCAAACAAATTTTAGAAACACTCATTTTTAATGAGTTAATCTCTAAAGTTTGGAGATTAACTACTGAGAGGGTATATGCAATTTCCAACTACAATTTCTAGTACTTGATTACTCTGAATGTGAAATTGTGTCTGTGTGTGTATGTGTCTGTGTGTATCTGTGTGTGTGTGTGTGTGTGTGTGTGTGCGCGTGCGCGCGTGTGTCTGTGTGTGTATCTCTGTGTGTGTCTGTGTGTGTGTGTGTGTGTGTGTGTGTGTCTGTCTGCAGGGTGGCCCAGGCCTATGTAAACCAGCGGAAGTTGGATAACGAGGTGAAGACCCTGCAGGTGCAGGCCAGCCAGTTCGCCAAGCAGACGGCCCAGTGGATCAGCATGGTGGAGGGCTTCAACCAGGCTCTGAAGGTAAGGCCCACAGCCTGGCCCCAAATCTGCCCCAAACGTGCTTCAACCAGGTCCTGAAGGTTACACCCACAGCCTGGCCTCTTCTCCACCAGGTCAGAACCCTTCCACACTCTCAGCATGCCTGGGGCATTCAGAACCAGAACCACCAGACCCAGGCCCACTACCAGAACGGCACACAGCACTAATAACCGAGGTCATGACACCGGCTTGGTCTCACCCAGTGAGCTGAAATGGCAGCTGGAAAGAGGTCTGCTCTGGTCTTAAGCAAAGAGGTCTGCTCTGGTCTTAAGGAAAGAGGTCTGCTCTGGTCTTAAGGGAAGAGGTCTGCTCTGGTCTTAAGGGAAGAGGTCTGCTCTGGTCTTAAGGAAAGAGGTCTGCTCTGGTCTTAAGGGAAGAGGTCTGCTCTGGTCTTAAGGGAAGAGGTCTGCTCTGGTCTTAAGGGAAGAGGTCTGCTCTGGTCTTAAGGGAAGAGGTCTGCTCTGGTCTTAAGGGAAGAGGTCTGCTCTGGTCTTAAGGGAAGAGGTCTGCTCTGGTCTTAAGGAAAGAGGTCTGCTCTGGTCTTAAGGGAAGAGGTCTGCTCTGGTCTTAAGGGAAGAGGTCTGCTCTGGTCTTAAGGGAAGAGGTCTGCTCTGGTCTTAAGGGAAGAGGTCTGCTCTGGTCTTAAGGAAAGAGGTCTGCTCTGGTCTTAAGGGAAGGTCTATTCATGCCACCCTACCCATAGATGGGCACGTATAATAATATCCGCCTGTGTTGTTCCTTGTACATGTACCCAAAAATAAACTTTTATTTTTTAAATAACTGAAAACTTGTCACAAATACATACAGTGGGGTCCAAAGGTCTGAGTGAAAATGCTTCTATTTCTTTTCTAATTAAATACAAACTTTTTCAGTACTAATTATATTATCAGTGTAACAATTTGAGTGAAAATCTTTGAAACATTTCCATTAATTTCAGAATTTCTCAGTATTTGGTATGTCCATCTTTTGCTTTAATGCTGGCATGGAACTTCAAGTGTCTTCGAATGTTCAATGGGGTTGAGGTCAGGTGATTGTGGATTGTGTAGCACTCCTTGGTCTTCGAGTAGTTCTTGCATAGCTTTCATTTGTTTTCAATCCTAAAAAAATCTATTAATTTCCAGGATTACATGAAAAAATCTCAGACTATTGGCCCCCAAGGTCAACTAACTTTATTGTTTTTCCTGTTTAAAAATGAGATGCAACAGCACATCAAGTCAGAAAGGTCATCAACTAATAGCCTGGTCTCCTGTGTCAGATAATTCTACAACAGGCGGAGTCCTGACTGTCTGAAGAGAAGCATCTATTATCACCAGTGTTCAGGACAAAAACGGTCTTTCATATTATGTTAGTAATTTTCTATTTATTAGCAGCAGTAGCTGGAGTGTTCCTCCTACTGGTGTCTCCAGAGATACAGTATTTCAGAAAGTGTTTTACTGTCTGTCAAAACACGTGAACCAGCGAAGCAGAGCCACAATGTAGCACACCAAACTGGGATAACCCATTCACATTATCAGGATTCATAATGAACCTCATGGAAAACCTGCTTTAAGCAGGTGGTTTTAATGTTGTGGCTCATCGGTGTGTGTGCTTTTATGCTTGCTGCTGCTTGTGATTGGACAATGGCTGCCTGAACACGGTGCCTGTCCAATGAAATGCTAAACAGGAGTATTTTGCATTTCCTTTGTGTTTTGACCCAGTGCTGATAGTGATCTCTCTCCGAGCCCTTGGCAATCTGTTGGCACAGGTGTGAAGTTAGTTTGGAATATCTGCAGTTATCACTTATCGGGAGTAGCATGGCAGTGAAATTTTTGCGGTCGGAAATGAAAATGCAGGCCAGCTTTATCAGATAAGATGGGTCGAGCTCATGATGGTTTTGTCAAAACAGGAAATTATTATTATTATTATTTTTTTTTTTTTCATTTTGTTCCATTTTGTTGACATTCCAAAAATGTCAAGTATTCATATTTATGTCTTTTGCAAACCACCGAAGTAGCACTCAAAGATTACGTTTTGTTTCCATTGGGTAATTTGTTTCACAGCGATATTTTTCAAAAGACTTTGCAATATTTGAAAGTGGCAATAATTTATCATTTGAGTGTTTATAATTCATAGTCTCTTAGTCATATGTTTTGTTTTAATTTGAGATGGTGCACCGCATACTGCCCTTGCCATCAGTGATAAGGGGTAGGGGGGGTTTGCATTTTATAACATTTTTAATGCTTCATACATTTGTTTGCTACCGTTGCCACAACGCAGGGCTGGACAGATGAACTGTCATTAATCCTGATCTGGATTTTGGCCTCCTTGACAAATGAAAAGTGACTACCTGTGATATTGACACATTGTTAGACTGTGCATGGGCATGTGTGTGTGTGTGTGTGTGTGTGTGTGTATGTGTGTGTGTGCGGGCACATGGGTGTGTGTATGTGTGTGTGTGCGGGCACATGGGTGTGTGTATGTGTGTGTGTGCGGGCACATGGGTGTGTGTGCGGACACGTGGGTGTGTATGGGTGTGTGTGTGTGCAGGCACATGGGTGTGTGTGCGGACACGTGGGTGTGTATGGGTGTGTGTGTGTGCAGGCACATGGGTGTGTGTGCGGACACGTGGGTGTGTATGGGTGTGTGTGTGTGTGTGTGTGTGGGTGTGTGTGTGTGCGGGCACGTGGGTGTGTGTGGACACGTGGGTGTGTATGGGTGTGGGTGTGTTTGTGTGTGTGTGTGTGTGTGTGTGTGTGCGGGCACATGGGTGTGTGTGTGTCTGTGTGTGTGTATGGGCGTGGGTGTGTGTGCGGACACGTGGGTGTGTATGGGCGTGGGTGTGGGTGTGTGTGTGTGGGTGTGTGTGAGTGTGTTAGTGTGCATTACTACTCTGATTCACTTCTTTCCCAGCATTGGGATGTTTGTGTGTGTGTGTGTGTGTGTGTGTGTGTGCGTCTTTCCCAGCATTGGGATGTGTGTGTGTGTGTGTGTGTGTGTGTGTGTGCATTACTGCTCTGATTCACGTCTTTCCCAGCATTGGGATGTGTGTGTGTGTGTGTGTGTGTGTGTGTGTTTGATGCATTGGTGGGGCTCGTTATCAGGCTGGTATGTGGCTCTGGATGGACAAGCACCTGTTGTGGTTTCATCAAACTGTCACCCTCACTGGAAGTGGCCTGTGTGTGGGTGTTTGTGTGTGGGACGTGTGTATGTGTGTGATGTGTGTGTGTGTGTGTGTGTGTGTGTATGTGTGTGGGACGTATGTGTGTGTGTGTGTGTGTGTGTGTGTGTGTGTGTGTGTGTGTGTGTGTGTGTGTGTGTGTATGTGTGTGGGACGTGTGTATATGTGTGATGCGTGTGAGTGTGTGTTTGCATGTTTATCTCAGTCATGAGAGCTGAAAGTCTCCAGAGCCCTTTGGAATGTGTGTGAGAGGTGTGTGTGTGTGTGTGTGTGCCTGCGTGTGTGTGTGTGTCAGCTGAAAGTCTCCAGGGTCCTGTGGAATGTGTGTGTGAGGAATGTGTGTGAGTAGGATGTGTGTTCGTGTGGAACGTATGTGTGTGAGTGTCTGTGTGAGTGGAGTGTGTGTGAGTTTGTGTGAGTGGAGTGAGTGTGTGTGTGTGTAAGTGAATGTGGTGTTTGTGTGAGTGAGTGGGTGAGTGGGTGAGTGAGTGGGTGAGTGGGTGAGTGAGTGAGTGAGTGTGTGTGTGTGTGTAAGGGTGTGTAAGGGTGTGTGTGAGTGAGTGAGTGAGTGAGTGAGTGAGTGAGTGAGTGAGTGAGTGAGTGAGTGAGTGAGTGAGTGTGAGTGAGTGAGTGAGTGTGTGAGTGTGAGTGTGTGAGTGTGTGAGTGAGTGAGTGTGTGAGTGAGTGAGTGAGTGTGTGAGTGTGTGAGTGAGTGACTGAATGAGTGAGTGAGTGAGTGAGTGAGTGAGTGAGTGAGTGGGTGAGTGGGTGAGTGGGTGAGTGAGTGAGTGAGTGTGAGTGAGTGAGTGAGTGAGTGAGTGAGTGTGTGAGTGAGTGAGTGAGTGAGTGAGTGAGTGAGTGAGTGAGTGAGTGAGTGTGTGAGTGAGTGAAAGGTGTGAAAGGGGGTTTGTACAGTCAGTAGGATGTGACTCTGACTCACTCAGCTGAAGAGCTGCTCTCCTCTTCTGAGGCTGAAAGACAGACGCTCAGATGTCCATCAGGCAGACCGTATCACTTTACTGTGCCCTGGCCATAAAGACATGACTCATACTACAAAATGTAGTTTTCTTTAGATCTCCCACACCTCATCCTCCTAAAATCTCACCTCCTGCAGTGTGGGGTGGTTGCACAGCTGACTGTAATGGTCCAAGCAGAGTGAGTCATGTGTGAGCACGCTCAAAGAGACTGCCCTCACCCTCCCAGGGAGACTCTGTTTCCTGGTCCAGGCTGCCCCCCTGTGTGCTTGACAGGTTACTGCAGGCCGGCGTGTGAAATGTGAACTGAGTTCATACAGTATACAGTGTGAGTCCTGAGTTCATACAGTATACAGTGTGAGTCCTGAGTTCATACAGTATACAGTGTGAGTCCTGAGTTCATACAGTATACAATGTGAGCTGAGTTCATACAGTATACAATGTGAGCTGAGTTCATACAGTATACAATGTGAGTCCTGAGTTCATACAGTATACAATGTGAGTCCTGAGTTCATACAGTATACAATGTGAGTACTGAGTTCATACAGTATACAATGTGAGTACTGAGTTCATACAGTATACAGTGTGAGTCCTGAGTTCATACAGTATACAATGTGAGTCCTGAGTTCATACAGTATACAATGTGAGCTGAGTTCATACAGTATACAATGTGAGCTGAGTTCATACAGTATACAATGTGAGTCCTGAGTTCATACAGTATACAATGTGAGTCCTGAGTTCATACAGTATACAATGTGAGCTGAGTTCATACAGTATACAATGTGAGTCCTGAGTTCATACAGTATACAATGTGAGTCCTGAGTTCATACAGTATACAGTGTGAGTCCTGAGTTCATACAGTATACAGTGTGAGTCCTGAGTTCATACAGTATACAGTGTGAGTCCTGAGTTCATACAGTATACAGTGTGAGTCCTGAGTTCATACAGTATACAATGTGAGTCCTGAGTTCATACAGTATACAATGTGAGTCCTGAGTTCATACAGTATACAATGTGAGTCCTGAGTTCATACAGTATACAATGTGAGTACTGAGTTCATACAGTCGGGGTGGATTTCCACTGGAGTATTAGACTGTGAGGTGCCCTTATTTTTCAGGACTGGAGTCTCAGGTCCCTGTCATATAGTACAGGTGTATGGGGACTGGAGTTTCAGGTCCCTGTCATATAGTACAGGTGTATGGGGACTGGAGTCTCAGGTCCCTGTCATATAGTACAGGCGTATGGGGACTGGAGTCTCAGGTCCCTGTCATATAGTGCAGGCGTATGGGGACTGGAGTTTCAGGTGTGTGTGTCCTGTTGGCTGTCCGGCAAACTGAGTAACCAGGCAAGAAGGGCCTTGGTCAGGGAGGTGACCAAGACCTCAGCGGTCACTCTGCAGAGATGGGAGAACATGACTCCTGTTCTCGGCAGCACTCCATCAATCAGGCTTTATGGTAGAGTGGCTAGCCGGAAGCCACACTTTGGCTTGTGGTGTGGTTGTGGTAAATGTGATGCGTTGTGAGAAATGTGATGTGTTGTGGTAAATGTGATGCATTGTGGGAAATGTGATGCGTTGTGGGAAATGTGATGCGTTGTGGTAAATGTGATGTGTTGTGGGAAATGTGATCTGTTGTGGTAAATGTAAAGCGTTGGGGTAAATGTGATGCATTGTGGTAAATGTGATGCATTGTGGTTAATGTGATGCGTTGTGGTTAATGTGATGTGTTGTGGTTAATGTGATGCGTTGTGGTTAATGTGATGCGTTGTGGTTAATGTGATGCGTTGGGGTAAATGTGATGCATTGTGGTTAATGTGATGCATTGTGGTTAATGTGATGCATTGTGGTTAATGTGATGCGTTGGGGTTAATGTGATGCATTGTGGTTAATGTGATGCATTGTGGTTAATGTAGTGTTGAATGTGTGTGGCAGGAGATCGGTGATGTGGAGAACTGGGCCCGCAGCATTGAGATGGACATGAGGACCGTCGCCACGGCGCTGGAGTACGTCCACAAGGGCCAGCTGCAGGCCGCCGCCTCCTCCTAGACCCGCGCCATGGCCACCAGCCCACCAATCAGAGTTAACTTACGCAACTGCATGCATTTCAGTCACGCCCACCGCCTGAACCAGTTAACAGCTCAACTGTTGCCAACCGCCATCAGTGGGTAGGAGGATCCTGAGGGCTTTGCTTTAGCTGCTGGTGTGACCAGGCTCATTGGTCAATCGTAAGCCTATTAGAGTGATGTAATTGTACTCGTGCTTGCAGCATTGAGTCTTTTGAGTAAACTAAAGTCTTCTGGAAAGTTCTCTGAAATCAACTCCAAAGACAACATTTTTTAAATTCTGTGCAGCACACAAGTGCAGAAATGGCAATGCATCCACTCACAGGCGGTGACGTGCAAAATGGCGTCCCGTGTTTTCGCTCAGATCCTCTGTTGCTTTCGGTAATAATTTGCCATCCCGCTCACTTAAAATAGTTTTATATCTGAATCGCAGGTGTGAGAATTCAGTCCTGGAGGGCATCAGTGTCTGCTCAACACCAGCGATTCATCCAAGTCATTTAAGTCACTGGTCAACACTTCATCTTCTCAAGACCTTAATGAGTGACAGGAAACTGCAAATACCTGCCGACACTGCAGCTCTCCAAGACAACAGCTTGACATCTCTAACATCACGTGCTGATTTTCCCAAATTGGTAAAGATATTTATGACCCATGGCCTTGTCAGTCTAATATGTTCTAATATAGAGTTATGTGAAAAGTATTGCTTTTTAATAATATTGTCAAGTAAAGTGTTTCAATAAAGTGTTTCATAAATATATGACAATAAATCAACATTGTACCTTTAGTGTGTTCATTTAAATGTTTAATTGTTTCATTAACCTTGCTTCAAGATTGACATGACTGCTAGCTGGGAGCCTTTGAAGAAGCGCACAATGGAAGTAATTAATACAAATGAAGTATAGAGAGGTTTCTGTTTAATTGATTTAAAAAGACAACAGTTAATGTTTCATTAAAGGCATACTGTGCTGTGGTCCTCCTCCATCCTCAGTCCTGCTGCTCACCTTCATCGAGGGCAGGAAATCCTTGAGCTAGCTGGGTAGCTAGAGGTAGCTTTACTGGCAGGTCCAACAGAAAACACAAACAGTCAGTTTACATCCCCACTTCAGCTGTCGCCATCGAGGAAAAGCTCTGTGAAACAGTTAGGCTTTTGAGCGAGACCCGTGGGCTTGCCGTTTTGCTTTGCTGTGCTTGTTCTTCATCACCACTGCCATTGCAGTGCCCAGTTAGCTACAACCGCTCCGCTGGAACCTGATCCCACAGTACAGCACAGCATGACCAGAAATGTCTCAAACACGTAACGTTAATGGATCTATGAGCCTGCATCAGGGGGGGCCAGCCCTGGTCCTGGAGAGCCGCAGGGTGTGCTGGGGTCCTCACTCGTGGTCCTGGAGAGCCACAGGGTGTGCTGGGGTCCTCACTCGTGGTCCTGGAGAGCCACAGGGTGTGCTGGGGTCCTCACTCGTGGTCCTGGAGAGCCGCAGGGTGTGCTGGGGTCCTCACTCCTGGTCCTGGAGAGCTGCAGGGTGTACTGGCTTTTTAAGTTTTTTTTGTACGCACTTCATTGATCGATGAAAGAAGTTGTTCACCCTGTTAACCCACCTCACCTTGTTCCTTGGGTCGGAAGCCGTTGCTGCTCTCCAGGAGAAAAAGCCAGCACTCCCTGCTGCTCTCCAGGAGAAAAAGCCAGCACTCCCTGCTGCTCTCCAGGACCAGGGTTTCCTAAACAAACCATAAGAGCAATGTATGGAAAGATTTTGGAAGGATGGCTGGCTGAAACATTCTGGCTGAAAATGAGGACTACATGTCACCCTGTCCCAGCCAGTATTCATGAAACTCAATATTCTGGGTGTTTGTCATGGATTCTGCCTTGTCTGCGATTTCCATAATTTACTGTTTTTAGTGCTTTTCCTGATTTCTATGTGACAACCTTAACGTAGTCTACAGTGTTATTTGTATACAGTGTTCTTATAGCATATGCATTTTTATAATATTGCCAAATGCTGGGAGAAACAGTGCATACATGTATAGAGATTCTAGATCAAGACTTGTGTCCTTTTTGGTTGTTGCAGTCCCTGTACAGTGTCGATACTTAGAACTCCTTCCCCCATTACAGTAACATTCAATGACAAGATGCGCTCCATCAAAGACCATTCCTGGCAGTGTACAACATCTTGTATTCCCAAACAAAGGTTAAAGAAAAAAAAGACAATAATCATGTTTTTATTTGTGCAATTTGAGCATGTTCTATTTCTTAGAACATTCTCGTAGTTTGAAGCCAAAACAGCATGCTCTTTGTATTTGTGATGGACCAAATGAAGCAAGTAAATGCACTAGTCCATCTAACCATTAACAGGTAAGAAGCCATTTTTTTGTCACAGAGTACAGAATGGCTTCACATTCATCAGTGGGACACAGAACTACAGAGACAGTTCACATTAATCAGTGGGACACAGAAATACAGAGACACAGTTCACATTTGTACTAGTATAAAAACCACCACCACATTGGAAATATTCAACTTTACAGTGAAATGTCCAAAATTGGCCTGTACTAAGTTAGAATTATGTAAAATTATGTAAAAACAGCCAGTTCATAGAATTGGATGAAAAATGTAATTTCTTTTTTTTTTTTTTTACTATATGATGCGTGCATTTCTTGTTGGTGACTTTCAATTTTGGATAGAACCTTGCTCGAACCTTATGCAAAATTCATTCACTGATGGAAAAACATTGCGATTTCAGTAATTTAAACCCGTTGAGAATTAAAAAACAAAACAACAAAGAGAACAAAAGAGGCTTTCTGTGAATGTGCCGTCTGGAGAAATTGGACTTCTGTTTCTTGTCACATGTTAACCGTCACAAGGCCTTAAGAAATCCAGCTCCACGTATGCAACCTGTGAGTAAGACATAATGTTACATCAGACTTTATCCATCACAAGGCTGCATACAAAGGCATAATCAGTCAAAATGCAACTGCCCCTTTGTACTGTTGGGCTGCTTGAGTGTTGTTGGGATGTGACGTCGGACTTGGCAAAAACGTAAGCACCTTCCGCTGAAATACTGTAAGGGTGTTTCACATGTTGAACTTTGTTCTGTTCTGAGTGCTGCTTATACGAGCAAGGAGTGCTGCACAATCCACAGTCACCTGACCTCAACCCCACTGAACATTGATGGGGGCACTTGAAGACTGACAAAAGCCAAGCATTCAGTAACATCACAATATGCTCTTTGGACCATTGTCAAATAATGCTGGATCAGGATCAGCAGGTTTTTTGCACAAATTTGTGGAGTCCATGCCAGCTTGAGTGCACATTGCCATCAAAGGAAAAGGGGGACATACCAAATACTAAGAAATTCGGAAATTTGTGTCAATTATTGAAGATTCAACTTTTCACTCAAATGTTTATGCTGATAATATAGAGTGTAATTAAAAAGTTTGGATTAAATTAGGAAATAATGCCAAATAGAAGCATTTTCACTTGAGGTCTCAGACATTTGGTCCCCACTGTATTCATATAGCGCTTTTCTTACACTCAAAGCGTTTTGCAGTGATCACAGGTAAAATTCCCTCCAAAAGCCACCACCAGCAGCACCCACCTGGGTGATGCAACGGCAGCCATTTTGCATCAGAATGCTCAGCACACGTCAGCTGAGGTGGAGCGGGGGAGAGCGATGTCTTTGCCAATTGAATCAGGATGATTCGGTGGCAGGTTGGTAATTTAGCCAGGACATCAGGGAACCCCCGACACAATGGTGTATTTGGTCAAGGTTTTCACTGCTGCAGAAGACTCAGGAATCAAGAGACTCGGAGATCCAGAGGTGGGGTTACTTCGGGTGAATGGGGAGTTAGTCTGTCACATGTTCATTTTTATTAGCCTGACAGATGCATGCAACACATACCCGTGCTTGGCCACGTATCAACATGTGAAAGTTATTTTGCGCTAAGTAATGTACATTCCGATGGTGAGTTTTACAGAGATTATAGTTTTACAGAGATTAGTCTCTTACAGTGTGATGGTTCTAGTAGGATACTGCCGGTATTGTGTTAAAGGTCATTGGTTGCCATCTGAATGCAGATCCCCATCTACACATGATTAGTTAGAAATTTATTTTTTTATTTTTTGGCAGACATTTTTGGGCAGGCTTTTCTCTAAATTACATATTTTATCAAAATGTGTTATTATTCAGTATGCTGTAAATGATGAGCAGCTGTGTGACTTGTTAGTGGGGGTTGGGTATTTGATAAAAAACTTCAATCAATGGGCCTCAGTTAATATATGGTATATTATACGTTATTGTAATTATTGTAGGTTTAGCCAAAAAGGATAAGGATATGTATATATCCTGTTTAGGATCTTTAAATGTCTCTTCAGAGGGCGGCATGGATGGTGCAGCGGCCGGGGCCTCTCTGTGCGGAGTTTGCATGTTCTCCCCTTGTCTGCGTGGGTTTCCTCCGGGTACTCCGGTTTCCTCCCACAGTCCAAAGACATGCACGTTAGGCTGATTGGAGAGTCTAAATTGCCCGTAGGTATGAGTGTGTGAGTGAATGGTGTGTGTGCCCTGCGATGGACTGGCGACCTGTCTAGGGTGTATTCCTGCCTTTCGCCCAATGTATGCTGGGATAGGCTCCAGCCCCCCTCTGACCCTGTTCAGGATAAGCGGGTTAGGATAATGGATGGATGGATGGATGGAAATGTCTCTTCAGGCACTTAGGACTTATCATTTAAGATCTTCAAAGATGCTGATAGAAAATTTACATTTTATTTCAATATTGATAGGATATTCTTAAGATTTTTTTGAATGAACCATGTAAGATTCTTTGAAGGTTCTTGTAAAACATGACCAAATGGGGACTGCAATATTGGTTTACCAAACCATACAGGCATAGAAAATATACATTTTTATTTCTTTTTAAAAATTGCATCAATCAAAGCCAGTTCCAGAAAACATTACTTGATTTAATGTGGATCCTGATATAGTGTGTAGACCTTTTTTCTTTCCATTTTTACAGAAAAAAAAACAGGAACACAAGTAAATTCATGGAAAAGGTAGATTAATTGAAACAGGAACACAAGCAAATTAAAGATCACTGTGTCCTAGACAACTTCGAACTGTGATATTGTCTACGCATTTTTCATTTAAACTGATCCTGTACTATAAATTCCATTGCAGTCTTTGGCCCAAATATTCTGCCTAAGCATCCGGGAATAGGACATCAATGTAAAGATAGACAGTAGTTCAGTCAGACCATTGCAGTTAAACTAAATGGGAATGTGCTGATTACCCTTAATGAGGCTCATTTCCTCTTTATCTAGTGGGACCTTTTGGGATTGCCCCACTGGGCTCCACCCACCCACTGCTCATCTCCTCTTCTGATTATGCCTCCCTCCTCGCCCTCACCGAGACCTGGATCGCACCGCCACCCCCGCTGCCCTCTCATCCTCCTTCTCCTTCTCACACTCCTCCCACTGCCACTGGCTTGTTGAGACCAACCCCCTCTTGGAAATTCTGTTTCCCCTCATTGACGTATCCCTATCCACCTTTGAATACCACTCTGTCTCAATCACCCACCCCATCAAACTATATTGTTGTTGGTTATCGTCCCCCAGGTCCCCTGGGAAGTTTCCTTGATGAGCTTGACACTCTACTCAGCTCGTTCCCTGAGGATAGCACCCCACTGATCCTCCTGGATTTCAATATCCACCAGGAAGCCTCCCAGTCTGCTGCCTTCCTACCACTACTTCACTCCTTTGACCTCTCCCTGCAGCACTCTCCCCCAACCCACAAGGCTGGAAACCTTCTAGACCTGATCTTTTTGAGGAACTGCTCCTCTTTTAACCCCACTGTTACCCCTCTACACATGTCTGATCACCACTTCATTCCCTTCTCCATCCCCCTTGCTCCCCTGCCTCCCTCCCCTTCTCTCACCCCCACTGTTTCAGTCCTCCATAAGGTCCGCTCTCTGTCACCCTCCTCGCTTGCCCCCAGAGTCACCGCTTCTCTCCCTCCTCTTGAATCCTTCTCTGAACTACCGACTGACTCTGCATCTTCTGCCCTGCTTTCCTCTCTCTCCTCAGCACTTGACTCTCTCTGTCCTCTTGTCTCCAGGTCTGCTCGATGCTCCCCTCCCAGCCCATGGATTTCGGACATTCTACGTACCTCCAGGGCCAGCCTATGTGCAGCTGAGAGGAAGTGGAGGAAGGACCCATCGGACCTGTCTTCCTACCAGTCTCTCCTCTCCTCCGCTACCACCACTGCCAAAAGAAACTACTATCCGTCCATTATTTTAGCCCTCGGCCCCTTGTTACAGGAGTCCCCCAGGGCTCAGTCCTCGGTCCCCTCCTCTTCTCCATTTACACTAGATCCCTTGGCCCTGTTATCTCTGCTCATGGCATATCATATCATTGTTATGTCGATGACACCTAACTCTTTCTCTCCTTCCCCCCATTGGACACACAGGTCTCTACCCGTATCTCCGCCTGCCTGAGAGACATCCAGAGCCGGATGGGCAACCACCATCTAAAACTCAACCCAGGTAAGATGGAGCTAATCTTCATCGCTGCTCTAACCTCTCCCATTTTCCATTTCACTAGGGGATACCACAGTGACCAAGCAATGGTCCTGTCCCGCCTGGACTACTGCAATTCTCTGCTGGCTGGCTTTCCAGCATCCTACAACTAATCCAGAATGCTGCAGCCCATCTGGTATTCTATGTCCCCAGACATTCACATGTCACCCCCCTACTCAGCGATCTCTACTGGCTGCCTGTTATGGCTCGCATCAAATTTAAAACTTTGGTGCTCGCATATCAGGCAGTTAAGGGATTAGCCTCTGTATATATTCAATCACTTATCAAGACGTATACACCAGCTAGACCCCTCCGTTCCGCTAGTTCGGGACGCCTTGTACCTCCCCCTCTCCGCACCTGCACTTCTTGGTCACGATGGCTGTCTGTTCTGGTGGTGGAATGAACAGCAGAGTCTCTGACCACTTTCAAATGCACTCATCTCTTCAGGCTGCACCTTTCCCTCCCTATCTCACCACCATGATTAGCCTTGTGCATGCCATAGATTATAATGGCACTTATATCTAGATCTAGATATACAGTCAGGTCCATAAATATTGGGACATTGACACAATTCTCATCTTTTTGGCTCTATACACCACCACAATGGATTTGAAATGAAACGAACAAGATGTGCTTTAACTGCAGACTTTCAGCTTTAATTTGAGGGTATTTACATCCAAATCAGGTGAACGGTGTAGGAATTACAACAGTTTACATATGTGCCTCCCACTTTTTAAGGGACCAAAAGTAATGGGACAAACTAACAATCATAAATCAAACTTTCACTTTTTAATACTTGGTTGCAATCCTTTGCAGTCAATTACAGCCTGAAGTCTGGAACGCATAGACATCACCAGACGTTGGGTTTCATCCCTGGTGATGCTCTGCCAGGCCTCTACTGCAACTGTCTTCAGTTCCTGCTTGTTCTTGTCATTGTCCATCTGCACTGTGAAGCGCCGTCCAATGAGTTCTGAAGCATTTGGCTGAATATGAGCAGATAATATTGCCCGAAACACTTCAGAATTCATCCTGCTGCTTTTGTCAGCAGTCACATCATCAATAAATACAAGGAAACCAGTTCCATTGGCAGCCATACATGCCCATGCCATGACACTACCACCACCATGCTTCACTGATGAAGTGGTATGTTTTGGATCATGATCAGTTCCTTTCCTTCTCCATACTCTTCTCTTCCCATCATTCTGGTACAAGTTGATCTTTGTATCATCTGTCCATAGGATGTTGTTCCAGAACTGTAAAGGCTTTTTTAGTTTTTGTTTCAAACAGTTGATTTGGCCACACCTAATGTTTTTGCGATCTCTCTGATGGGTTTGTTTTGATTTTTCAGCCTAATGATGGCTTGCTTCACTGATAGTGACAGCTCTTTGGATCTCATATTGACAGTTGACAGCAACAGATTCCAAATGCAAATAGCACACTTGAAATGAACTCTAGACCTTTTATCTGCTCCTTGTAAATGAGATAATGAGGGAATAACACACACCTGGCCATGGAACAGCTGAGCAGCCAATTGTCCCATTACTTTCGGTCCCTTAAAAAGTGGGAGGCACATATAGAATTTGTTGTAATTCCTGCACCGTTCACCTGATTTGGATGTAAATACCTTCAAATTAAAACTGAAAGTTTAAAGCAGTTAAAGCATATCTTGTGCGTTTCATTTCAAATCCATTGTGGTGGTGTATAGAGCCAAAAATATGATAATTGTGTCGATGTCCCAATATTTATGGACCTGACTGTAGATATTGTTGTATTGTGAGCTGAAGTATTCTGCGAGAGTTCCAATTGTATCTGTATGGTCACACTAGGACTCGGAACCATACTGTCCTCTCGGGTCCTCTTCACACTTGTCCCTGTGTTTGATCTGCACCTCCTTGTACGTCACTCTGGATAAGAGCATCTGCTAAATACCTAGTAATGTCATGTAATAATGTAATGAGAGGATGCAGAGAAGGGCAAATTGATTTTAGAAAAAAGGCCCACACACATGAAGTTGCATCCATTAAGAGCCAAACTGTCGAGTGTGTACAATCGTACAAATATCTTGGGACAATTATTGACTCACAATTGAAGTTTGAAATGAATTGTGAAGATGTGTGCAAAAAGGGGCACCAGCGTTTATATTGTTTGAGAAAACTGTCCCGGTTCCATATTGACAGAACCATGATGACCCTATTTTATCGTGCTTTTATTGAGTCCGTCATGTCTTTTTCTTTGGTTTCATGGTTTGGTAATCTTTCTTTGAAGAACAGAAACTCTTTGAACCAGATTGTGAAATGGTCTAGTAAATTGATCGGGGGGGATCAACAGCTTAATCCTGAGTTTCTATACATCAGGCAGCTACAGCGAATATCCAGCTCAATCATAAACGATGAGTTCCACCCTCTGCACAGTGAATTCCGGCTTCTCCCTTCTGGGTGTAGACTTGCCGTCCCAAAGTACAGAACTAAGCGCTATAGAAATAGCTTTGTTCCAGCAGCCATTATTTAGTGGAACAAGTCAGAGCGCTGATAAGCTTTCCACTGTCTGATGCATCTATTCTACGTTGTATTTACCGATTCACTGGAGGATTGGAACCCCTGAGCACTTTTTGCTCTCTCTGCAAACAAATTTACCTACGGGTACAAATAAAGTAACTTGAACTTGAACTTGGGCATACAAGCCTGCCTTTTTGGAGTTTTTTGTACCGTATACAGGATCCTGTGTCTCCATCAGATTTCACTGGGATCCTGATTCTTATCAGGATATTTGAGAGAGAATCCTACCTGCAGCCTGGATCTTGCCCAAGATTTTGTTCCTATAATTTAATCCTTGAAGGATCTTTAAAGATCCAACAGAATCCTGGGATTTTCTTTTACCAGA
>NC_083773.1:44770012-44812512 GCF_963514075.1 Conger conger | reverse complement strand
AGGGGCCTCAGTTTTCAAGTCGGTTCTGGAAGGCCTTCTGTTTGCTCATCGGAGTGAAGGCACAGCTGTCTTCTGGGTTCCATCTACAGACCAATGGTCAAATTGAACACATGAACCAAGAACTGGAAAAAACTTTACGTTGCCTGGTGGAGAAGTCTCCTACTTCCTGGGTTGATTCGCTTCCCTGGATCAAACACGCGCACAGCTCACTCCCAGCCTCTTCCACAGGACTTTCGCCTTTCGCCTGCTGCCCGGGTTACCAACCTCCCCTTTTTCCGGAGGAAGAGAAGGAAGTGTAAGTTCCTGCTGCTAGTCTGGCACACTGTGCCCGGAAGAGAGCGCCTACAACCCTATTCCACCACGTCACGGAAATGAACCGTCGCCATCGTCCCGCTCCTCCTATTCCGTGGGACAAAAGGTGTGGCTCCCCTCCAGAGACATTCCCCTCCGCTCTGTCTGCCACAAGCTCGCCTCCAGGTTCATCAGCCCCTTCACCATTACCTGAGTCCTCACCCCCTCTGCCACCCCTCTCAGCCTCCCACCTCCGCTACGCCACATCCATCCAGTGTTCCCCTCTGTGTTCCCCGTGTCCTCTGTGTTCCCCTCTGTGTTCCCTGTGTCCTCAGTGTTCCCCTCTGTGTTCCCCTCTGTGTTCCCTGTGTCCTCTGTGTTCCCCTCTGTGTTCCCTGTGTCCTCTGTGTTCCCCTCTGTGTTCCCTGTGTCCTCTGTGTTCCCCGTGTCCCGTGTTATGCCCTACCTCATGTCCCGGCGTACTGTACCTCTACAGGTCTCACATATATATATATACTGGCCACCCATATGCCCTCGCCTCAGCAACTATCTCTGTGTGTTTTATCTTCTTCCTTGGCACTGCAGACTCCATAAAGTCCATTATCTGCTCTCTCGGAGTGAAAAACCATATCAGGTCTCAGGGAGGTTGAAACAATAATCTGCGGGACCTGGAGTTGCCTAGCAATGTCTGCTCCTAATCTTCAGTCCCTTGTCCTTCTCCATCTACCAACGTTACGAACCCATGCCTTCAAACCTCTCCTCTGCCCTGCTCACAGGAAAACAACCAAGCTGCTTCCACTATGAACAGGAAGCAAGTTATCCTTCATGTGTTTGCTTTCAATACAATGTTCTTTTCAAAGAGTTGAGAGCACATGATATCCTCATTTTGATTCTCACAGAAATCCAGAGCTTCTTATTTTCCTAAATACTGTATATATTGAATAATATATCAATACATTTGCTTGCTGAAGAATAATTATCTTATTCATGCTTTGAGCCTTAAACTCTACATCAGTTCTCTCTCTCCTTACTCCTAACACACACTCTCACACACACACACACACACACACTCACACACACTCACACACACACACACTCACACACACACACACATACACCCACACACACACCCACACACGCGCGCGCGTACACACATTCACACACTCGCACACACCTGCACACACACAAATTTACACACACGTGGCTACACATGTATGCATATAGGCACACACACACACACAGATTAAAGATTACAAATGATTGTCTGGCTGCCTTAAAGGATAAGGGTTTCTCTCAGGCAGTCACTGTGCAGCAGGACAGAGCAGTGCAAGTGGGGAGGAAAAGAGGCACGTTCACACAGAACAGAGAACGGTAGGATACTTTCACAACTAAATCTCTCTCTTTCTTACAGAACAGAGTACAGTACGATACTTTCACAACTAAATCTCTCTTTCTTACAGAGCAGAGTACAGTACAATACTTTCACAACTAAATCTCTCTTTCTTACAGAACAGAGTACAGTACGATACTTTCACAACTAAATCTCTCTCATTCACACAGAACAGAGAACGAACGGTAGGATACTTTCACAACTAAATCTCTCTCATTCACACAGAACAGAGAACGGTAGGATACTTTCACAACTAAATCTCTCATTCACACAGAACAGAGTACAGTAGGATACTTTCACAACTAAATCTGGCTTGATCAAGTCTTGAATTCCATGTAAAGTGACTTTAAGGTTTGTTTTGCTTTAAAAGTATTTGTTAGATGTCAGACGTTGTGGTATTATAAGTGTCATTTAGCTTTATGCCTCACTCCCAAGGTGTTTTGTCTCATTGGACATAAGAACTTAGGAGTCTACATATTCTCATGTATCTGAGTTGGTGAATGTTCTTGTAAAACTGTCACTACATATACACCCAGTGAGCACTTTAGTAGGTATTTATTAGACTTATTGTTTGACTTGTTGTTCTTCTGCTACTGTAGCTTATCTGCTTAAAAGGTTTGATGTTGTTGTGTGTTCAGCGATGCTCTTCTGCATACCACTGTTGTAATGCATGGTTATCTGCGTTATTGTTACCTTCCTGTCAACTTTAACTTTCCACTGACCTTTCTCATTAACAAGGCATTTTTGCCCACAGAATTGCTGCTCACTCGATGTTCTTTGCAGCATTCTCTGCAAACTGTTGTGCTAGCAAAATTATAGGAGATCAGCAGTTTCTGAGATACTCAATCCCCCCTGTCTAGCACCAACAATAATTCCAGGGTGAAAGTAACTTAGATCGTATTTCCTCTCCATTCTGACATTTGGTCTGAACAACAGCTAAACCTCTTGACCACATCTGCATGCTTTTATGTATTTAGTTGCTGCCACATGATTGGCTGATTAAATATTTGCAGTCACAAGCTGGTGTACAGGTATACCTAATAAATTGCTCACTGAGTGTAAATGTGTGTATTCTGATTTTCATGAATTTAAAGAAAGTTCAGATTGTACACACATGTGTTTCATATTATGAAACATATTCTGTTACAGGGGTGACCTGTAGTGTAGTGGTTAAGGTACATGACTGGGACACGCAAGGTTGGTGGTTCTAATCCCGGTGTAGCCATGATAAGATCTGCACAGCCGCTGGGCCCTTGAGCAAGGCCCTTAACCCTGCATTGCTCCAGGGGAGGATTGTCTCCTGCTTAGTCTAATCAACTGTATGTCGCTCTGGATAAGAGCGTCTGCCAAATGCCAATAATGTAATGTAATGTTTGTGTGGACTCACACAAATATGCAAAGACAGTGAATTTATGTATGGTTATGTGTGTTTGTAATTGTCATCCTTTTTCTTAAATTTAGCTGATTTTTTACTACATTTTTCACTATAAGTATTTGCATATACTTATATGCGTGCTGTCATTACTTATCATTCAGAGATTACAACTTTTTATTCTGACCTGACGGAACGAAGGACGACTGTAAGCAAACACAACTACCCATCAATATTTAGATATGTTCTATTATTCATAATGTAAAACTTCAAATGGATTTTGGCATGCTAAACAAAATGAATTCACACACAGTTTGTTTGTTCTTTCTCATGTTCTCAGAGTCATAATCTCTGTGTCTAACAGGAGTTGAGCCATGAGGCTCATTAAACTTCAGCAGCATCTGATTCTCTTTCCTGTGGAAACACTTCTTTCAGATGTTATTTTCATCTTGTAAGAGCCTTATCCAAAGAATTCTCATGTGCTCACAAAACTATTGCCAAACCCACGTAGGGTTCCTAAAAACTATGCTTGCGCAATACAAAGTACACACACACACACACACACACTCACTCACGCAGACACACATACACACACACTCACACACACACACAGACACACACACACTCACACAGACATACATACACACACATGCAGACATGCACACACACACACTCAAAATAAATTATTCCCATCTGGTTACATTTGTTGTAGTTCCTCGCTACGTCAGAAAAAAATCACCACAGACAAACACAGCACTGTTTAATGAACAATTATTGGAGTAAACAATGTTACCCTCATGTAAATAATATTATCTTCTGGTTTATCCGGTTTCATGTCCTTGTTTTACATCATCATAGGTTGAAAAATGCGGTACGTAATGTGCCGACAGTGAAGCAAAAAAAAAAAAAAAACAGGTGAGGCTGGCCTACAGGATACAAGGTTTAATCTGTGTGGAGTCCATTTTGTCCTTTTCAACTATCCGTCAGCCTTATTCCATTCTTATTCCAACCTATGGATTCCGTGGAAGAAGATGCAGGAATGAGATAGGGTCTATGGAATCCTGTCCAGGAAATCCATGCTATGAAAATAGGTTATAAATGTCTGAAGTTGTTAGTGAGAACAGTGATCTGAGCCCCACATAGATACTCCAAGACTGAGTATCATTTCTACAACCTGCACTGCATTAATACTACTAATAAGGTAACACACGTCAACGATGTTACAAGAAATTGCAATAACTAATGTAGTTTGCAACAAACTGGTCTGTGGGTTTCTGTCTTATAGTGAGTGTGGAGTTTAACCCTGCTGGTCTGTAGGTCTCTCTCTTATAGTGAGTGTGGAGTTTAACCCTGCTGGTCTGTAGGTCTCTCTCTTATAGTGCGTGTGGAGTTTAACCCTGCTGGTCTGTAGGTCTCTCTCTTATAGTGAGTGTGGAGTTTAACCCTGCTGGTCTGTAGGTTTCTCTCTTATAGTGAGTGTGGCGTTTAACCCTGCTGGTCTGTAGGTTTCTCTCTTATAGTGAGTATGGAGTTTAACCCTGCTGGTCTGTAGGTCTCTCTCTCATAGTGAGTGTGGAGTTTAACCCTGCTGGTCTGTAGGTCTCTCTCTTATAGTGAGTGTAGATTTTAACCCTGCTGGTCTGTAGGTCTCTCTCCTATAGTGAGTGTGGAGTTAAACCCTGCTGGTCTGTAGGTCTCTCTCTTATAGTGAGTATGGAGTTTAACCCTGCTGGTCTGTAGGTCTCTCTCTTATAGTGAGTGTGGAGTTTAACCCTGCTGGTCTGTAGGTCTCTCTCTTATAGTGAGTGTGGAGTTTAACCCTGCTGGTCTGTAGGTCTCTCTCTTATAGTGAGTGTGGAGTTTAACCCTGCTGGTCTGTAGGTCTCTCTCTTATAGACAGTGAGTGTGGAGTTTAACCCTGCTGGTCTGTAGGTCTCTCTCTTATAGTGAGTGTGGAGTTTAACCCTGCTGGTCTGTAGGTCTCTCTCTTATAGTGAGTGTGGAGTTTAACCCTGCTGGTCTGTAGGTCTCTCTCTTATAGACAGTGAGTGTGGAGTTTAACCCTGCTGGTCTGTAGGTCTCTCTCTTATAGTGAGTGTGGAGTTTAACCCTGCTGGTCTGTAGGTCTCTCTCTTATAGTGAGTGTGGAGTTTAACCCTGCTGGTCTGTAGGTCTCTCTCTTATAGACAGTGAGTGTGGAGTTTAACCCTGCTGGTCTGTAGGTCTCTCTCTTATAGTGAGTGTGGAGTTTAACCCTGCTGGTCTGTAGGTCTCTCTCTTATAGTGAGTGTGGAGTTTAACCCTGCTGGTCTGTAGGTCTCTCTCTTATAGTGCGTGTGGAGTTTAACCCTGCTGGTCTGTAGGTCTCTCTCTTATAGTGAGTGTGGAGTTTAACCCTGCTGGTCTGTAGGTCTCTCTCTTATAGTGAGTGTGGAGTTTAACCCTGCTGGTCTGTAGGTCTCTCTCTTATAGTGAGTGTGGAGTTTAACCCTGCTGGTCTGTAGGTCTCTCTCTTATAGTGAGTGTGGAGTTTAACCCTGCTGGTCTGTAGGTCTCTCTCTTATAGACAGTGAGTGTGGAGTTTAACCCTGCTGGTCTGTAGGTCTCTCTCTTATAGTGAGTGTGGAGTTTAACCCTGCTGGTCTGTAGGTCTCTCTCTTATAGTGAGTGTGGAGTTTAACCCTGCTGGTCTGTAGGTCTCTCTCTTATAGTGAGTGTGGAGTTTAACCCTGCTGGTCTGTAGGTCTCTCTCTTATAGACAGTGAGTGTGGAGTTTAACCCTGCTGGTCTGTAGGTCTCTCTCTTATAGTGAGTGTGGAGTTTAACCCTGCTGGTCTGTAGGTCTCTCTCTTATAGACAGTGAGTGTGGAGTTTAACCCTGCTGGTCTGTAGGTCCCTCTCTTATAGTGAGTGTGGAGTTTAACCCTGCTGGTCTGTAGGTCTCTCTCTTATAGACAGTGAGTGTGGAGTTTAACCCTGCTGGTCTGTAGGTCTCTCTCTTATAGTGAGTGTGGAGTTTAACCCTGCTGGTCTGTAGGTCTCTCTCTTATAGACAGTGAGTGTGGAGTTTAACCCTGCTGGTCTGTAGGTCTCTCTCTTATAGTGAGTGTGGAGTTTAACCCTGCTGGTCTGTAGGTCTCTCTCTTATAGTGAGTGTAGATTTTAACCCTGCTGGTCTGTAGGTCTCTCTCCTATAGTGAGTGTGGAGTTAAACCCTGCTGGTCTGTAGGTCTCTCTCTCATAGTGAGTGTGGAGTTTAACCCTGCTGGTCTGTAGGTCTCTCTCTTATAGTGAGTGTAGATTTTAACCCTGCTGGTCTGTAGGTCTCTCTCCTATAGTGAGTGTGGAGTTAAACCCTGCTGGTCTGTAGGTCTCTCTCTTATAGTGAGTATGGAGTTTAACCCTGCTGGTCTGTAGGTCTCTCTCTTATAGTGAGTGTGGAGTTTAACCCTGCTGGTCTGTAGGTCTCTCTCTTATAGTGAGTGTGGAGTTTAACCCTGCTGGTCTGTAGGTCTCTCTCTTATAGTGAGTGTGGAGTTTAACCCTGCTGGTCTGTAGGTCTCTCTCTTATAGTGAGTGTGGAGTTTAACCCTGCTGGTCTGTAGGTCTCTCTCTTATAGTGAGTGTGGAGTTTAACCCTGCTGGTCTGTAGGTCTCTCTCTTATAGTGAGTGTGGAGTTTAACCCTGCTGGTCTGTAGGTCTCTCTCTTATAGACAGTGAGTGTGGAGTTTAACCCTGCTGGTCTGTAGGTCTCTCTCTTATAGTGAGTGTGGAGTTTAACCCTGCTGGTCTGTAGGTCTCTCTCTTATAGTGAGTGTGGAGTTTAACCCTGCTGGTCTGTAGGTCTCTCTCTTATAGACAGTGAGTGTGGAGTTTAACCCTGCTGGTCTGTAGGTCTCTCTCTTATAGTGAGTGTGGAGTTTAACCCTGCTGGTCTGTAGGTCTCTCTCTTATAGTGATTGTGGAGTTTAACCCTGCTGGTCTGTAGGTCTCTCTCTTATAGTGAGTGTGGAGTTTAACCCTGCTGGTCTGTAGGTCTCTCTCTTATAGACAGTGAGTGTGGAGTTTAACCCTGCTGGTCTGTAGGTCTCTCTCTTATAGTGAGTGTGGAGTTTAACCCTGCTGGTCTGTAGGTCTCTCTCTTATAGTGAGTGTGGAGTTTAACCCTGCTGGTCTGTAGGTTTCTCTACTATAGTGAGTGTGGAGTTTAACCCTGCTGGTGTGTAGGTCTCTCTCTTATAGACAGTGAGTGTGGAGTTTAATCAATGGACGGTGCAAAGTTTATTTATTTTATCCCTACATTTTGTGTGGCGTAAAAATTATTTTTATAAAACTGTCACTATAAATGTTTCATTGTAATCAGGGCTCCTTAGAGACCTTAGTCTCAGTGGGACTTCCCTGCAATAAAGGTTTCTATCTAAGTCTGTTAGCATGATGATAAGCAGTCGTGTGTGTGGATTTAGTTAACAGTTGTATTCTTGCATTTGGGGGTGGTTGTTTGTTGTTCTTCTCCTCTGATCATCCTTGATGGATTATTGGATTTTCTTGATTAGTGATCCTACTGATGCCTTTTACTCTGTTGTACCACATCAATCATTAATTCATGTTCGCAACTACATTTCATAATGCCAATTCATGTAGCCTCATTGTAAAGTGAGACCATTGCCAATAATAGTAATATTAATAATAGGATTTAAGCAAAATTCACACACACACACACACACACACATCCACACACACACACACACTCACGCACACACACACACACACACACACACACACACACACACACACACACACTCACACACACACACACACACACACACACACACACACACACACACACACTCACACACACACACACACACTCTCAGCCCTTCTCTCTCTCCCTGTGCAGATGGAGGACGTGTGTCAGTATGTGCTGTGGGCCTTGCCTGTGCTGTGTTTCACACACACACACACACACACACACACACACACACACACACACTCACACACACACACACACACACACACACACACTCAGCCCTTCTCTCTCTCCCTGTGCAGATGGAGGACGTGTGTCAGTATGTGCTGTGGGCCTTGCCTGTGCTGTGTTTCACACACACACACACACACTCACACACACACTCAGCCCTTCTCTCTCTCCCTGTGCAGATGGAGGACGTGTGTCAGTATGTGCTGTGGGCTCTGCCGGTGCTGTGTTTCCTGGTCTGGCTGTGGAGAGACAGCCTGCAGGCTCCCTCCCTGGGGGAGAAGTACGTCTTCATCACCGGCTGCGACTCGGGCTTCGGGAACCTGCTGTGTAAGAGGCTGGAGCGCCGTGGCTTCCACGTGCTGGCGGCCTGTCTGACGGAGCACGGCGCCCAGGACGTCCGCAGGTCCACAGGGGCCAAGCTCAAAACCACCCTGCTGGACGTCACCGACCCCTCCAGCATCCAGAGCGCCGTGGAGTGGGCCCAGACCCAGACCGGGGACAGAGGTGAGAGAGAGGGAGGGAGAGAGAGAGAGAGAGGGAGAGAGGGAGGGTGTGGGAGGGAGGGAGGGAGAGAGGGAGGGAGGGAGTGGGATGGAGAGAGGGAGAGAGGGAGGGAGGGAGGGAGTGGGAGGGAGGGAGGGAGAGAGAGATGGAGGGAGGGAGTGGGAGGGAGAGAGAGAGGGAGGGAGAGAGGGAGGGAGTGGGAGGGAGGGAGGGAGAGAGAGATGGAGGGAGGGAGTGGGAGGGAGAGAGGGAGGGAGAGAGAGGGAGGGAGGGAGGGAGTGGGAGGGAGAGAGGGAGGGAGAGAGGGAGGGAGGGAGTGGGAGGGAGGGAGGGAGAGAGGGAGGGAGGGAGGGAGGGAGAGAGGGAGGGAGAGAGAGATGGAGGGAGGGAGTGGGAGGGAGAGAGAGAGGGAGGGAGGGAGGCAGAGAGAGAGAGGGAGGGAGTGGGAGAGAGAGAGAGTGGGAGAGAGAGTATTATCAACAATGTATTACCTATAGTGATTGTGTTTATAACTATCTGGATGTTATGTTATGTTATTTTATATGTTATGTTATGTTACTCCCTGCTTTAGCAATATTGCTAGGATTACAGTTATGCCAATAAAGCATTCTTGAATTGAACTGAATTGAGAGAGAGGGAGAGAGAGAGAGAGAGAGAGAGAGAGAGAGAGAGAGAGAGAGAGAGAGGCAGAGAGAGGGGGGAGGGAGAGAGAGGGGAGTTAGAATATGAGTTTAAGTTAGTGGCAGCCTGTAGCCTAGTGGTTAAGGTACATGACTGGGACCAGGATGGTTGGTGGTTCAAGCCCCGGTGTAGCCACGATAAGATCCACACAGCTGTTGGACCCTTGAGCAAGGCCCTTAACCCCACATTACTCCAGGAGGTATTGGCCCCTGCTTAGTCTGATCAATTGTAAGTCGCTTTGGATAAAAGCATCAGCTAAATAAGTGTAATGTAATGTAACCCACCTTTGTTGTGATACTACAAACAATCACAGGCCATTTAATAGAGAACAAACAAAAGCAGAAACTGACAAAAAGAGAGTGAGAGAGAACGTAATGGAGAGAGGGGAAACAAGCTATTCAAGGCACTTGCACCAAGCATTCAGAGAACAAAACTACCAACCTAAATTAGCATGCCTAACTACGATCAATCAAATTGCCACACAGTTGAAATTATGTTGTTTATTAGGAATGACACTCACACACACACACAAACACGCACCCACACACACAGATATATGCATATACATATGGACCCATCGCATATTGTATACAAGTGTACACGCATACAACACACACACTCACACACCAAACATCACTTGCTCTTATTTTTGTTCTAGCCATTTTGTTTTACCAATCCCTAATCTAGTATCCATATTGTGTTGCACATACTACATTATGTAACCTCTGCTTGGCCAACACAAGTGTTTATGTTTCTCATGCCAATACAGAACTTAGAAATTGATTACAAACCAAAACAAACAGACAAAAACAACATTTTCCCCTTGTTATGAGGGAGAGGTCAAGATAGAGAGGGAGATATGGAGGGAAGGAAATAGCTGCATATGCCACAAAGAATAAATGTTCCAGTTATATTCACTTCCCCCCCCCACATTCACACCATATATCTTCCCAAAACCGACGTTTGCTCTGAAGAACAACTGAACCTCAAGACCACATCGCCATGTTTTTATGCATTCAGTTCCTGCCCTGTGATTGGCTGCTTAGATGTTTGAACTAACGAGTTGGTGTACAGGTCTACCTAATAAAGTGGTCACTGAGTGTACATGTGATCTTTTCCTTTCAGTCTTATGTGAATAATCACGTGGAATCAGTTATGTATGTTTAGTTCCAGTTTGGGCCACATATGTGGTGCTAAATCTGGTACATACCCCGTGTGACCAGTAAGATCTGATTTTGTCTCCTCACAAATGCTTTACCTTCAGTCCTTACGTGTCAACTTACAAAACATTTCACAAAACAAAGAAACTTGCAGCCTGGACCAATCACAGGAATCTAACCTGAGCCACTTGTACCATTGTGTGGACCGTAACCTGAAACGATCGGATTTGAAAAGCCAATCCGATTTGAGGATTAACTGAAGCCTTGGTGATTATGAATCAGGGGTGCAATTATGATGGACAAAGAACCAGAGGGCCCACAGGACTGAGTCAGGGCCCCCAGAGGGCCAGCAGGACTGAGTCAGGGGAACCTGTGGATCAGCAGGACTGAGTCAGGGGAACCCAGAGGGCCAGCAGGACTGAGTCAGGGGAACCCATCTCCTTGGAGAAGCCACATGTACAGGATGTTACAGTTAATTCACTTATGCAGATAGTTATGCAGTGTGATTTGCGGAGTTATGCAGTGTGATTTGCGGAGAACATCAGTGCTATTCTCCAGATTCTTCAGGGTTAGTTCGGTTAGCATAACGAGAGCACACAAATGGAAATTGGCAAAGGATGAATTCCGCAGACATTAGGAAGTATTTTTTCACACGGAGAGTGGTCACTGTGTGGAGTAGCTAGCCAGGACATGTAGTGGAGGCAGAAACGCTGACCAGGCTTGATACAGTGCTACATATTATTTAATAATAATAATAATAATAATCTAGCTTTTTGGTACACTAAGCATTACAGGTACAGTTTAGTGGTAGGAAAAGGTGAGCATTGCTGGGTTGAATGTTTTTGTGGTTGTGTTATGTAGTGTTATGTTGCGTTATGTTTTGTTATGTTATGTAATGCCATGTATTGTCCGTTGAAAGCATATAGACAAAATCCTAAAAAGAGGGGAAAACCATGGTTTATAAAATGGTAGGAAAAAGCTTGTAAAAAGAAAAATAGGGAATTCTTCAAACATCGAACAAAGGAAAAGGAGATGTACAAAAAATACAATTCTTTACAAAGTCGGGATCTGTTGAATAAGACATGTCTGCATTATTGTTTAGTTCATTAATAATGCCAAACGTGTAGAGGTCTGGGGGAATGTTTATAAATAATAATAATATTATAAATAATATATAAAGCTGGTTCTTGCTCTTACATGGCTCAGGCAGTAAGAGCAGTCGTCTGGCAGTCGGAGGGTTGCCGGTTCGATCCCCTGCCCGGGCTGTGTTGAAGTGTCCCTGAGCAAGACACCTAACCCCTAAATGCTCCTGATGAGCTGGTCGGTGCCTTGCATGGCAGCCAATTGCTGTTGGTGTGAGTGTGTGTGTATGAATGGGTGAATGAGAAGCGCTTTGGATAAAGGCGCTATATAAATGCCAACCATTCACTGTGAATCGACTAATCTATTATTCATAAGGTCCTATGCCTTAAAACATTTTTATATTGTGTATTTAAGAACATTGGAAATACTTTTTTGAGCTAGGAGAAAAAGCCTTCCAGTTTGTATTCAACGATTTTCAAATCAAGAGAAGGAAATTATAATTTAAGAGGGTTGTGTATCTTTGAAACATGTAAAGTGAGAACCAATGTAAAATATTTCAGTGTTTCAGTTTTGGGAGTAAAACTATGGAATGGTCTTAGAGACGAGTTGAAATTGTGTAGCTCTGTTGAGTTTTTTAAAAGCCATAAAATGTAAAATAATTAAGGATTATCTGCATTATAATTTAGAGTAATATTTTTTGCACAACTGATATTATGGGTTATTTTGTGGATTGTTCCCCTCAGGGCTGTGTTGTGTTGTGTAAAATGGTGGTTCTCCTCAGGGCTGTGTTGTGTTGTGTAAAATGGTGGCTCTCCTCAGGGCTGTGTTGTGTAAGATGGTGGCTCTCAGGGCTGTGTTGTGTTGTGTAAAATGGTGGCTCTCCTCAGGGCTGTGTTGTGTAAAATGGTGGCTCTCCTCAGGGCTGTGTTGTGCTGTGTAAAATGGTGGCTCTCCTCAGGGCTGTGTTGTGTAAAATGGTGGCTCTCCTCAGGGCTGTGTTGTGTTGTGTAAAATGGTGGCTCTCCTCAGGGCTGTGTTGTGTAAGATGGTGGCTCTCAGGGCTGTGTTGTGTTGTGTAAAATGGTGGCTCTCCTCAGGGCTGTGTTGTGCTGTGTAAAATGGTGGCTCTCAGGGCTGTGTTGTGTAAAATGGTGGCTCTCCTCAGGGCTGTGTTGTGTAAAATGGTGGCTCTCCTCAGGGCTGTGTTGTGCTGTGTAAAATGGTGGCTCTCCTCAGGGCTGTGTTGTGCTGTGTAAAATGGTGGCTCTCCTCAGGGCTGTGTTGTGTAAAATGGTGGCTCTCCTCAGGGCTGTGTTGTGTTGTGTAAAATGGTGGCTCTCCTCAGGGCTGTGTTGTGTAAGATGGTGGCTCTCAGGGCTGTGTTGTGTTGTGTAAAATGGTGGCTCTCCTCAGGGCTGTGTTGTGCTGTGTAAAATGGTGGCTCTCAGGGCTGTGTTGTGTAAAATGGTGGCTCTCCTCAGGGCTGTGTTGTGTTGTGTAAAATGGTGGCTTTCCTCAGGGCTGTGTTGTGTAAAATGGTGGCTCTCCTCAGGGCTGTGTTGTGTAAAATGGTGGCTCTCCTCAGGGCTGTGTTGTGCTGTGTAAAATGGTGGCTCTCCTCAGGGCTGTGTTGTGCTGTGTAAAATGGTGGCTCTCCTCAGGGCTGTGTTGTGCTGTGTAAAATGGTGGCTCTCCTCAGGGCTGTGTTGTGTTTTGTAAAATGGTGGCTCTCCTCAGGGCTGTGTTGTGTTGTGTAAAATGGTGGCTCTCCTCAGGGCTGTGTTGTGTTGTGTAAAATGGTGGCTCTCCTCAGGGCTGTGTTGTGTTTTGTAAAATGGTGGCTCTCAGGGCTGTGTTGTGTTGTGTAAAATGGTGGCTCTCCTCAGGGCTGTGTTGTGTTGTGTAAAATGGTGGCTCTCCTCAGGGCTGTGTTGTGTTGTGTAAAATGGTGGCTCTCCTCAGGGCTGTGTTGTGTTTTGTAAAATGGTGGCTCTCCTCAGGGCTGTGTCGTGTTGTGTAAAATGGTGGCTCTCCTCAGGGCTGTGTTGTGTTGTGTAAAATGGTGTCTCTCCCCTCTCCTCAGGGCTCTGGGGCCTGGTGAACAACGCGGGCCGGTCCCTGCCCATGGGCCCCACGGAGTGGATGCGGGCGTCAGACTTCGAGAGCACGCTACGTGTGAACATGTCGGGCGTGATAGGGACCACGCTGGCGTTCCTGCCGCTGCTGAAGAAGGGCCAGGGGCGCGTGGTGAACGTGGCGTCTGTGCTCGGCCGCGTCGCTGCCAATGGTGGCGGCTACTGCATCTCCAAGTTCGCCGTGGAGGCCTTCTCCGACTGCCTCAGGTACCACTTACCTGGCCTCACCCAGCAAAAACCAACAACACTTACCCACAAACTCACCCAGCAAAAACCAACAACACTTACCCACAAACCCACCCAGCAAAAACCAACAACACTTACCCACAAACCCACCCAGCAAAAACCAACAACACTTACCCACAAACTCACCCAGCAAAAACCAACAACACTTACCCACAAACTCACCCAGCAAAAACCAACACCACTTACCTACAAACTCACCCAGCAAAAACCAACAGTATTTATTATCTACAAACACTAACACAATGCAAAAACCTTGTCACAAGTTCTAAGATTATTCTCCCATAAACCACTCAGTTGTTCAACACACTCAAGTTTTTATTAAGAATTAGCAAACAAACAAAACAGAACACATTGAGGAAACAGAGGCCTTCATGGTCTCACTGCAGGTAGAACAGATAAACACTGATACACTGCAAAGACCTGCAGCTGGAAGGGAGCGGCGTCAGAGGACCAAACGCCACAAAGTTGGGTTCTAAAAGTCACTCACAAGACATGAGATAACCACTGATATTTTCTGGGGGGCCTCCCTAGAGACAAGGGAAGCACCCCAGAGGAGGTGGCAGTGGTTCTAATCCCGGTGTAGCCACTATAAGATCCGCACAGCCGTTGGGCCCTTGAGCAAGGCCCTTAACCCTGCATTGCCGGGAATACAGAAAACAAATTAACACCCCTAGTTCCACTGGCGAAGCAGGAATCCTAAGAACAGGGTAGGAAGTGTACAGTTGTGTTCAGATAAATAGCAGTGCGTTAAAAAAAGTGAATAAAGTGCAAATTTTTTTAATAGCTTTTAGTTCAATTTTTCAAATGTAGTGGAAACATTAAACATTCAATTCCAAATCAAAGCATTAGCAAATTTTATCAAGTCTGCGTTATTCTTTTACAGGAAGCAAAGAAAAGGAATATTAATGGCAGTGTCGACATTTTTCTCTTCAAACACTCTTCACTCTACTGTATAAACTGAAGAAATGTTTCAACATTTAACTTTAAATTACTGAACTAATATTTAGTTGCATAATCATAACTCCCCAGCTAGACCACTCCGGTCTGCCAGCTCTGGACGCCTTATGGTTCCCTCTCTACGTGCACCTGGTGGTCGAGCTGCACGTTCACGCCTGTTTTCCGTTCTGGTTCCTCAGTGGTGGAATGACTTGCCCCAGTCCTCCCTCCTGATTTCCCCCGCCCCTCCTTTCTGATATCCCTATCCTTGTCTAACCCCCCCGAAAAAAAAAAAATAATTTGCACTTATGATGACGACTATGTTTAGAACAGCATTCCATGTGTATTTTCCTAGTTCTGGATGTGATGCTTTGACTTGTGGTAGAACCTATGCACTTGTAAATCGCTTTGGATTAAAGGCGTCTGCCAAATTACAAAAATGTAAAACAAAATAATAACTGCTGCGCATCTGCGTTGCATCGAATCAACCAACTACTGGCACCTAGAAACAGGTATTTCAGCCCAGGATGAATTAACTACATTCCACAGTTCTTGTGATTTTTTGGGTTTTGCTTCAGAAACTGCATTTTTAATGTCACCCCACAAGTTTTCAATGGGGTTGAGGTCAGGGGATTGAGCTGGCCGCTCCATTACCTCAATCCTTTTTGTCTGGAACCAAGATGTTGCTCGCTTACTCATGTGTTTGGGGTCGTTGTCTTGTTGAAACACCCATTTCAGGGGCATTTCCTCTTCGGCATATGGCAACATAATCTCTTCAAGTATTTTGATGTATTCAAACTGATCCACGATCCCTGGTATACGAACCCAACACCGTAGTAAGAAAAACATCCCCAGACCATGATTTTTGCACCACCATGTCTTCACAGTGTACTGTGGCTTGAATTCAGTACCCGGGGTTGTCTGACATACTGTCGCTGACCACTGGACCTGAAAAGAACAATTTTACTCAATCAGTCCACGGAATTTATACGTTTTCCCCTCTCCAATCAACTTTTTAATCAAATGATGTTGTTCCTCTGAACAATGTTTGGAATGGCCCATTTTACTTAGCAATTCAGAAGGAAATATACTTTATAACAAATGGTAAATGGTTGGCATTTATATAGCGCCTTTATCCAAAGCACTGTACAATTGATGCTTCTCATTCATCCATTCATACACACACTCACACACCGAAGGCAATTGGCTGCCATGCAAGGCGCCGACCAGCTCGTCAGGAGCACTTGGGGGTTAGGTGTCTTCGACACAGCCCAGGCGGGGGATCGAACCAGCAACCCTCCGACTGCCAGACGACTGCTCTTACTGCCTGAGCCATGTCGCCCCATAACAATAACAATATGTGAAACATTTGCTTCCCTTCTTCCTTAATAAAGGACAATTAATGACACCAGTTTTTTCACAGAATGAATGAATTCTCTAATGAAACTCCACACTGCTATTATTTTGAACAAGCACCTACTGAGTCAATTACTCAAGTAGTGTGCATGTCATGACAGTTGGGTCTGTTGTTTTTCTATTACACTACTACATCTACAAGTAAATTATTTGCCATGCAGAAATATCACTACTACTAACAACAATGGTTCATCAGGTTACTGATGTTGTACTGCTATTTTCCTGAACACAACTCTACATACTCAGTGTAGGAGACTTACAAATGTGCCAACTAAATGTACCTAAGGCTCCAAAGGTTATCACTCAGCACCCTGGGTGGTCTCCCACCACCATGCTTTTCATCTCGGTGAACTCAACGCACTACTAACCAATATACTTTTTTCATAAATACATGAACAGCCATGAAGATCTCCAATATAGAACTCTGGGCATTCGGAGCTTCGCACAGTGTGCACATACTGGCAGGCACGATAACTCCAAACTCGCATATATATTCTTAGTGTAATACGTAGAAACAAACATCCACTAAGAAGGGAATGAAAAGCATAAAAACCTCGGCCAAAAGGCTTATGCGGAAGTAACTCAACAACACAATCCGCCAAGGGGGATCTCCGTCGAAGATCTCCAGACTATCGAGGGTGCGGAGGGGTCTCTCTAATACCGATGTTACCTACGACAGTGGCAAATTGAGACTTAGTGCTGTATATACAATGACAGACAAAGACAACAACAATTATGAAAATAATGCATTAAGAAAGTGAAAAAAAGAAACACCTCGCTATACTAAAGTAAACGTCAGGCGGCTGCCAAACTTGGAAACCGCACACTACAGGAAACAGATACACAATAACCCCAAGAATAATTTCCACCTACAAATAGAGGGAATATCATCTTATCCCAGTCTGAGCCAGTCTTAATTACCAGGTCTCAGTACTCCTGGGTCCACTTTAACTCAGCCTAAAGCTCCTTCCTTCCTAAAGGTAGCTTTTAGGCGGAAATAATGTGGACGAACAGCCAATGAGAGCAAGCTTGCAGAATAAGGTGCAATCATCTCAAAACTCTAACACTTGGCCTGGACAGTAAGAAGCTGCTAACGGGGTCTCAAATTCCCAGAAGAATCCTGTCTTCCAACTATCTTGTGTCTAACATTTGTGCACCAAATAAAAGGTGAAAGTGAAGGTGTGACAGACTGCCCTCACTACCCTAAGGTGACGGAGAATGGCTGTGTGCGTTTAGCTCCCATAGACTCCGTCACAACAAGTAAATGAGAATCGTCAGTCACACCTCACATACTGCACAAATGAAAAATCTAATAAATAATGTGCAATGGGGAATGCAACAAACAAGGCCTGATTAAATGAGAAATGGGGCTTAAATAGAAAGACACGCAGCTGACCTTCATGGGCAATCCAACCACATCGTGGGGAATTGATTACCAGAGCGCCATTCATTGCCAAAGTGAAATTCATAACCAAATAGGCAGAGATGCGACGAGGGCACCCTCTAGATCAGGGTACCAGGTCGCCCCCAAGGACCACATGAGTCCCCGCAGGCCTGTTCTAAAAATAGCTCACTAGTGAGCTGCATCTAAAATGTAATTTTATTCTGTTGCAATTTTTTTTAATCACACTTGCATTTATATAATTTAAAAATGACAATATCTTAAAAATATGTTTATTATACATTTAGTTTAGATAGTGTAGAAGTTCAGATAAGTTTACTTGAACTCTGACCTACTCTAGTTCAAAGGTCAGTATTGTGCGCGTGACAAAACAAACTGGTAGCCCTTAGTATGACTCAGTACCCATGAAGTAGCTCTCAGTTTCAAAAAGGTTGGTGACCCCTGCTCTAGATGCTCAAAAAGGTAGAGACTGGAAATTATTTAGTTGAGCCAAGAACCATGACAACACCACTCATTATCTACAAACACTAATACACTGCAAAAACCTACAGCACTCATTATCTACAAACACTAATACACTGCAAAAACCTACAACACTTGTTATCTACAAACACTAATAGAAAATAAGTCAATTTCAACAAGTACTTTTTTAGTTTTCTATTGATGTTTTAAACCTTATTTATTTAACATTCATGATAAATAAGACAAAATGGGGTAAGACAGTTTGACTGATTTCAAGATTTGCCAATTGGGTGAGAAAGTTTCACTTTACATTAAGTTAAAACAAGCAAAACTCTTCTACTTGAGAGACAAATATAAGACTATTTAACTTATTACAAGACTAAAACACTTTAGACATACATTGCTTGCATTGTACAGATACACATACTGACACTAATATGCAAAATAAAATGTACTCACTCACTCAGGGCCCTATATACTGTACCATTGAGGACACTCTGGTCATGACCTCTGTATTTGTTCATGTCCATTTCCAAAGCCAGTATTTAATTTCATTCAACACTGAGAACATCCAGATGCAATTAATTTAGGACCTTGGTATTTTTAGGTCCTGGTTATGCCCCTGCTTTGCTGTGGTTTTACATAGTAGGACAAAGCACAGCAGAACTATTAGTACAACTAACCCTCATCTGGTATTAACTCACCTAATCTCACACATTTTCTGCATGTTTACTCTGAGTTTGGTGACAACCCTGCTCCTGTTAAGATTCCAGTGAAAATATTTGCATGATTCATTTGTATGATGCTCCTGCCTATTAGATCAGGAGTATAAGCAGCCAATCCATGCTTCCCTGACCTCCGGCTCCAACAGCTCATTGCAGAGACTATCATGATCTTCCTGATGTGTTGCACCTCCAGCTCCAACAGCTCATTCAGAGACTATCATGATCTTCCGGATGTGTTGCACCTCCGGCTCCAACAGCTCATTCAGAGACTATCATGATCTTCCTGATGTGTTGCACCTCCAGCTCCAACAGCTCATTCAGAGACTATCATGATCTTCCTGATGTGTTGCACCTCCGGCTCCAACAGCTCATTCAGAGACTATCATGATCTTCCTGATGTGTTGCTGAAGTGCTTGATGGGAATTGTGTTTAGACGAAGCAGATTGTGTAAACAAGAGAGGAAAAAATGCAACATGGATAATGTCAAGGCACCAACACCAGCTGTAACACAAACACCATAATCAAATGTGAAAGGCTGGAAACTGTGTACAGCCAGTAGGGAACAGAGTTTCACCTTATCTTAGAGAATAGGAACAGAATGTCCCTTGGGCACCATTGTTCTCTCTATAAGCCTGCCAGTGCTGTGCAGCTCAGAGAGGTATCCGGCCCCTGAACCGCCATCTTAGATTCTGAATCTGCGTAAGCTGGCACACCCCTGGCGTGGTCTATTGCCGCTACAGTAAGTGTTGTCCCCAGGCTAATTAGAAGTGCTGCTTGCCAAGGCCAGAGTGCATTCTAGAGAGATGGGGAAGCGAGGAGGGAATAAGAGTAAATCTGTTTTGCTAGGAGGGACATCCACTACTTTGGGGTGAAGGTGTGCATCATCGAGCCAGGCTTCTTCAAGACGGCCGTGACCAACCTGGAGTCGCTGGAGCGGGAGCTGCGGAGGCTGTGGGATCAGCTCACCCCGGCCGTGCGCGACAGCTATGGAGAGCGATACTTCCATAACTGTGAGCACACCGTCGCACTGCTTCATACACCGCACTGCTTCATACACCGTTGCACTGCTTCACACACCGCACTGCTTCATACACCGTCGCACTGCTTCATACACCGTTGCACTGCTTCATACACCGCACTGCTTCATACACCGTCGCACTGCTTCATACACCATCGCACTGCTTCATACACCGCACTGCTTCATACACCGCACTGCTTCATACACCATCGCACTGCTTCATACACCGCACTGCTTCACACACCGCACTGCTTCATACACCGCACTGCTTCATACATCGCACTGCTTCATACACCGTTGCACTGCTTCATACACCGCACTGCTTCATACACCGTCGCACTGCTTCATACACCATCGCACTGCTTCATACACCGCACTGCTTCATACACCGCACTGCTTCATACACCGCACTGCTTCACACACCGCACTGCTTCATACACCGCACTGCTTCATACACTGCTCTGCTTCATACACTGCTCTGCTTCATACAGCTCCATCTGAAGCAGGGGTGCCCACTCCATACGGGCCCTGTGGGTTCAGACTAATGTTTTAGTCCAGCACCATTAAACTCATTCAACTAATGAACTCATGAAAGGTCTTCAATCAAGACATTTATGAGTATAAAAAAGTTGCTATATACAGTATATTCATCATATTTTCCATAAAGCCTGTATATAACATACTATTATTGCAGTTTAATATATTATGGGTTTAGTCTCTGGAATGTCATACTTGAAAGAAATATACCTTCTTCTTTTTTACACTGAGCACTTTATTAGGAACACCTGTACACCTATTTATTAATGCAATGATCTAATCAGCCATGTGGCAGTGCAATGCATAAAAGCATGCAGATACGGGTCAGGAGCTTCAGTTAATGTTCACATCAACCATCAGAATGGGGAAAAAATGTGATCTTAGTGATTTTGACTGTGGTATGATTGTTGGTGCCAGATCTCCTGGGATTTTCATGCACAACTGTCTCTACAGTTTGCAGAAAATGGCGTGAAAAACAAAAAAACATCCAGTGAGCAGCAGTTCTGTGGACAGAAATGTGTTGCTAATGAGCAAGGTCAGAGGAGAAGGGCCACAGAACACTTAAATAAATACCTAATAAAGTGCTCACTGAGTGTAGGTATTTTATGACACAGTTGAAAATGCATGATTGCAGTGGTTAATGCCAATATACTTATCTCCCTTCCACCTTCTGGCCCTCTGCTGCATCTCGTCTCGTGCTGCTGATCTGTTGAACATCGAATGCAGACATCAAGGTGCAGCGCTTCCTCCTAAACCTGCTGTGCGACTCTGATCTCAGCAAGGTCACCGGCTGCATGGAGCACGCCCTCACCGCCCTCCACCCGCGAACCCGCTACAGCGCCGGCTGGGACGCCAAGCTGGCCTGGATCCCCCTCTCCTACGCCCCGTCCTGGGTCGTGGACTGCGCGCTCAATTTAGTGCTGCCGCGCCCTGCGCGTAGCGTGTCCTAAATGTTTAGGGAAAGACGGCAAGTCAAAAAGATCCACGCAATGTACCGGGGACAGTTATGCACATAAAAGTGCCGCTGTTATTGTGAAAACATATCCCCGTGATCTGTTCTGAAATTCAAGATTTTTATCGCTTTTTTAAACGAAAGCAAAACTACAAGTTCCCTACAGCGTGTGCTCAATGATACAGTGTTCTACAAGCGCAGTAATGGGCTACATTAATGTTTAAAATACTGTGCAATTATTTTTCATCAACAACCCTGTGTGCCTTACTGCTTTTTTAAATATTGTGCACGTATTCCGAAGGATGTAGAGGCCATGTGCATACATGACTTCGAATATTAATTATCAAGATTATTTATTTATTACACCACTGGGAAGTCAACAACTACTCGTGAGAGAGCTGACGTGGTGTAGTCACCGTTAAGTCTGCTGCCGCAGGTCGCAGGAGTTCCTTATATCACGTGCCTGTATGTCCATGAGCAAACTGTATACATGCAGCCCATGTTCCCATATTATACATCCCATTACATTACAGTCAGGTGCGCTAATCCAGAGCAACCTACAATAAAGTGCTCATCATAACCAGGGGCAACTGCGCTGAAAACCCGGGAGGGAAGTACGGTTCCAAGCGCTAGACTGGTCAATGACAAAAACTTAAACTGACAAATATAGCGTTCCTCTGACAAAACCTACACACACCCTGTTAATTGCCAATAGAATACTTTTTTGATTACTAAAGAATTTCACAGTTGCTCAAACATAACCGCGAAAACGCCCACAGTATCTAACCGATCCTAAACATATGTTCAAAACAAGTCTATTACTAGCGAAACCAATATTTATTCTGCTCTAGTGGCACTGATTTCTGCATCTCCTACGCGCTTAGTGGAAATATCCCCAGTTGTTCAAGGAAATGAACACGATTTCAATAGACGAATCACCACGCAAATGAGGCGCACAGGCCTGTAATACACGTTTTCTCCCCCTACAGCGTAATTATTTTGAGGTGAGAAGAGACGGGACGTTGGAAGTGGGGACGACACTCAGAAATAAAGGGCAGGGCAGCAACATTAATGATATTTTTCTAAGAATGGTCAAGTTTTAAAGATAAACATGCATAGTGGCAGTCCTGTATGCCATTTACATAACAGGACGTTCCTACCTTCCACACAAAACTTTTGAAAGTGTTTCCGTTTTCTCATTATATGCTGCTTTGTTTGACTATCGTGACATTAACAAGAATGGGTTTGTCACAGAAGTCTCGGTGTCTTATTCAGGAAACAAGCATGATAGGACAACAGTATTTACCTCTGATTAAAAGTGTATATTGTATTTCAGACTAACACACATGAGCCTTAATACATGCGACTGTTTGAATGTTTCCACATTACGATGAAGTGAAATATATGCACCCATAATAAACCGAATCATTCTTGAACGTGTCATGTCAAGTCATTCAATTAGAATGTTACGACAAATGGAATGGATGTTTACAAGTAGTTATGCACATCAAACTGGTTCACCTTCAATTACTGCCACACGATGTCCATGCCATAAACCCATGCGCTACTGTGCTTCATTGTACGGTAAATTGATTGTATAGGTAATGGCCCCCCGTTTAAACTCAGATACATTTATTTTTCCCCACCAGCAGGCAGCACAAATAGAAAGCAGCGCCATCTATTAATGTTGCTTGATTTTGCACGTCAATTTGGTCGCTGTGAACTCGACGTCAGTCGATTACTTTATACTGTCACTGGCTTTACCAGAAGTAATACGCAGCTGTTGATACAAAATGAACGCTTTCAACGGGCAGGACGCTGGAATAGTTATAGTTTGCTAAATCTCTTTCTGCACACAACTACTACGTAACGTATACATTTTCAAACATAATTTCCATTTTGCACAAAAGTACAGTATGTATTGTTTAAAAAGTTTACTGGCGAGAAACCCGCGGGTTTTACAGCGGCTGGTGAAAGATCCAAAGCAGGTTTTGTTTCAGTGTAACAGGAGCTTTTTTGCGAAGAAAGGAGCAGTTTGTCGGTTATTCTGCACTGACAGGACACTTCATCCCATCGCCACGGACACGAAGTGAGTGCTGTTTATTTCACCCTCAGTGGGATATAGGGCCGTGTCCCACTTTGAACACCTCCAACATGTTAGGCTGAATTTATGCTTATATTAACTGACAGTATAATGCGGGAAAACGGTCGATTGATTTCGGTTGCAATATTTCATTCAGTTATCTCTTAAAATAACATTGAAAAAAAAACGTCACATAGGCTGTTGTTTCCATTTACAGAACCTTGTTCGCCTTGTTGTGTGTTCTGGGACAACACGTGTCAACACTGTATTCAGTGTATCAGTGATGTTAACACAGGAATTGTGTCAACTGGATTGACTCCAAGATTTTTTTAAACAGGCAATATGAAGACATTATCAGACAAGTAAGACTAAAGCTTTATTGCTATGCACAGGGATATACACAGTATTATAAAATACAATATATTACTTATGCGGTCATATACATAAACATTTGGATCAACTATGCAAACAGGTGACATCAAGAAAATAAATAAATACATAAATAAAACGGGTTTGAGTATTTGACTTTATTTGGAGATCTGAGGTCAATTCAGCCATTGTTACACCTGTTGACACATACCCTTAGCATAACTGAAAACTCATCCAACCAGTTTGTCTAATAGTAGACATAAGATTGCTAATGTCAATTGCATAAAAAAAAGGACATGAAACAAAAATGATCACTGCCAAAATACCAAAATGTGTATAGAAGCAGGGTGAATTTAAGTGTGTGTGTGTGTGTGTGTGTGTGTGTGTGTGTGTGTGTGTGTGTGTGGAAGAAATGAAAGTAGAAAAGGTCTATTATCAGGGCTGGGGGACATGCTGTTCTACACCATCACAGAGGGAGAAGAGCGCATTCCAGTGACCCGCTTTATGTCTGTGAGTATGGCACACACACTCACCTGCCTCTTTATGTCTGTGAGTACAACACACACACACACACACACACCTGCCTCTTTATGTCTGTGAGTACAGCACACACACACACTCACCTGCCTCTTTATGTCTGTGAGTACAGCACACACACACACTCACCCGCCTCTTTATATCTGTGAGTATAGCACACACACACACTCACCTGCCTCTTTATGTCTGTGAGTACCGCACACACACACACTCACCTGCCTCTTTATGTATGTGAGTATGGCACACACACACACTCACCTGCCTCTTTATGTCTGTGAGTACAACACACACACACACTCACCTGCCTCTTTATGTCTGTGAGTATGGCACACACACATACTCACCTGATGCTTTATGTCTGTGAGTACAACACACACATACTCACCTGATGCTTTATATATGTGAGTATGGCACACACACATACTCACCTGATGCTTTATGTCTGTGAGTACAACACACACATACTCACCTGATGCTTTATGTCTGTGAGTATGGCACACACACACACACTCACCTGCCTCTTTATGTCTGTGAGTACAGCACACACACACACTCACCTGCCTCTTTATGTCTGTGAGTACAGCACACACACACACTCACCTGATGCTTTATGTCTGTGAGTACAGCACACACACACTCACCTGCCTCTTTATGTCTGTGAGTACGGCACACACACACACTCACCTGCCTCTTTATGTCTGTGAGTACAACACACACACACACTCACCTGCCTCTTTATGTCTGTGAGTATGGCACACACACATACTCACCTGATGCTTTATGTCTGTAAGTACAACACACACATACTCACCTGATGCTTTATATCTGTGAGTATGGCACACACACATACTCACCTGCTGCTTTATGTCTGTGAGTACAACACACACATACTCACCTGATGCTTTATATCTGTGAGTACAGCACACACACACACACACACTCACCTGCCTCTTTATGTCTGTGAGTACAGCACACACACATACTCACCTGATGCTTTATGTCTGTGAGTATAGCACACACATACTCACCTGATGCTTTATATCTGTGAGTACGGCACACACACACACTCACCTGATGCTTTATGTCTGTGAGTATAGCACACACACATAATCACCTGCCTCTTTATGTCTGTGAGTACAACACACACACATACTCACCTGATGCTTTATATCTGTGAGTACAACACACACACATACTCACCTGATGGTTTATATCTGTGAGTACGGCACACACACATACTCACCTGCCTCTTTATGTCTGTGAGTACAACACACACATACTCACCTGATGCTTTATATCTGTGAGTACAGGACACACACATAATCACCTGATGCTTTATATCTGTGAGTACAGCACACACACACATACTCACCTGATGGTTTATATCTGTGAGTACAGCACACACACATACTCATCCGATGCTTTATATCTGTGAGTACAACACACACACATACTCACCTGCCTCTTTATGTCTGTGAGCACACACACACACACATACTCACCTGCCTCTTTATGTATGTGAGTACAGCACACACACATACTCACCTGCCTCTTTATGTCTGTGAGTACAACACACACACATACTCACCTGATGTTTTATATCTGTGAGTACAGCACACACATACTCACCTGATGCTTTATATCTGTGAGTACAGCACACACACATACTCACCTGATGCTTTATATCTGTGAGTACAACACACACACATACTCACCTGCCTCTTTATGTCTGTGAGTACAACACACACACATACTCACCTGCCTCTTTATGTCTGTGAGTACAGCACACACACACACATACTCACCTGCCTCTTTATGTCTGTGAGTACAGCACACACACATACTGACCTGATGCTTTATATCTGTGAGTATAGCACACACACATACTCACCTGATGCTTTATATCTGTGAGTACAGCACAAACACATACTCACCTGCCTCTTTATGTCTGTGAGTACAACACACACATACTCACCTGATGCTTTATGTCTGTGAGTACAGCACACACACACATACTCACCTGCCTCTTTATATCTGTGAGTACAACACACATGCATACTCACCAGATGCTTTATGTCTGTGAGTACAGCACACACACACACACACACATACTCACCTGATGCTTTATATCTGTGAGTACAGCACACACACACACACACGCATACTCACCTGATGCTTTATATCTGTGAGTACAGCACACACACATACTCATCTGATGCTTTATATCTGTGAGTACGCCACAAACACATACTCACCTGATGCTTTATGTCTGTGAGCACAACACACACATACTCACCTGATGCTTTATATCTGTGAGTACAGCACACACACATACTCACCTGATGCTTTATATCTGTGAGTACAGCACACACACATACTCACCTGATGCTTTATATCTGTGAGTACAGCACACACACATACTCACCTGATGCTTTATATCTGTGAGTACAACACACACACATACTCACCTGCCTCTTTATGTCTGTGAGTACAACACACACACATACTCACCTGCCTCTTTATGTCTGTGAGTACAGCACACACACACACATACTCACCTGCCTCTTTATGTCTGTGAGTACAGCACACACACATACTGACCTGATGCTTTTTATCTGTGAGTACAGCACACACACATACTCACCTGATGCTTTATATCTGTGAGTACAGCACAAACACATACTCACCTGCCTCTTTATGTCTGTGAGTACAACACACACATACTCACCTGATGCTTTATGTCTGTGAGTACAGCACACACATACATACTCACCTGCCTCTTTATATCTGTGAGTACAACACACATGCATACTCACCAGATGCTTTATGTCTGTGAGTACAGCACACACACACACACACATACTCACCTGATGCTTTATATCTGTGAGTACAGCACACACACACACACACGCATACTCACCTGATGCTTTATATCTGTGAGTACAGCACACACACATACTCATCTGATGCTTTATATCTGTGAGTACGCCACAAACACATACTCACCTGATGCTTTATGTCTGTGAGCACAACACACACATACTCACCTGATGCTTTATATCTGTGAGTACAGCACACACACATACTCACCTGATGCTTTATATCTGTGAGTACAGCACACACACATACTCACCTGCCTCTTTATGTCTGTGAGTACAACACACACACATACTCACCTGCCTCTTTATATCTGTGAGTACAGCACACACACATACTCACCTGATGCTTTATATCTGTGAGTACAGCACACACACATACTCACCTGCCTCTTTATGTCTGTGAGTACAGCACACACACACACACACGCATACTCACCTGATGCTTTATATCTGTGAGTACAGCACACACACATACTCATCTGATGCTTTATATCTGTGAGTACGCCACAAACACATACTCACCTGATGCTTTATGTCTGTGAGCACAACACACACATACTCACCTGATGCTTTATATCTGTGAGTACAGCACACACACATACTCACCTGATGCTTTATATCTGTGAGTACAGCACACACACATACTCACCTGCCTCTTTATGTCTGTGAGTACAACACACACACATACTCACCTGCCTCTTTATATCTGTGAGTACAACACACATGCATACTCACCTGATGCTTTATGTCTGTGAGTACAGCACACACACACACACACATACTCACCTGATGCTTTATATCTGTGAGTACAGCACACACACACACACGCATACTCACCTGCCTCTGTATGTCTGTGAGTACAGCACACACACATACTGACCTGATGCTTTATATCTGTGAGTACAGCACACACACATACTCACCTGATGCTTTATATCTGTGAGTACAGCACACACACATACTCACCTGCCTCTTTATGTCTGTGGGTACAACACACACACATACTCACCTGATGCTTTATATCTGTGAGTACAGCACACACACATACTCACCTGATGGTTTATATCTGTGAGTACAACACACACACATACTCACCTGCCTCTTTATGTCTGTGAGTACAGCACACACATACATACTCACCTGATGCTTTATATCTGTGAGTACAGCACACACACATACTCACCTGCCTCTTTATGTCTGTGGGTACAACACACACACATACTCACCTGATGCTTTATATCTGTGAGTACAGCACACACACATACTCACCTGATGGTTTATATCTGTGAGTACAACACACACACATACTCACCTGCCTCTTTATGTCTGTGAGTACAGCACACACACACATACTCACCTGATGCTTTATATCTGTGAGTACGGCACACACACATACTCACCTGCCTCTTTATGTCTGTGAGTACAACACACACATACTCACCTGATGCTTTATATCTGTGAGTACAGCACAAACACATACTCACCTGATGCTTTATGTCTGTGAGTACAGCACACACACACATCTGATCAGTCTGATCAATATCATCAAGTCAACAGATGTCAGATGTATACATAGGATGCATGCAATTCCATTTGCTGAAAACAGAGGTTTTCAAGTGAGCGCCAAATTTGCCCAATACACACACACACACACACACACACACATGCACGTGCAGCACACTCACAGACAAACAGAGACTCAAACATACACACTTGCATAAAGACACAAATAGAATGAAACCCTTTCTGTGTTGACCCATGATAGAGTTTGAGCTGATGGGCATGCTTAAGGAGCTTTACTGTAACACGAGGCTGCTCAGCAGTGTCATCAAACACCTGGAGGTTCAGGTTCATCCACTGGGGAACCGGATCACCAGCAGCTGGCTCCTGCTACAGAGAGTGTTTTAGGAACAGAGCTGTGAAATGAGTGGCACTCCTTCACGTGCCTGCCTTAGGCTGAGTCAAATGTCCCACCAGTTCCTACAGGCCACACTGTACTACAAGGAGAGCCAGTGATTGTTTTACACCCTACAGTCCACATGCAGTACTACATGAGAACCCGTTACTATTTTACACCATAGAGATCACACAGTGCTACAGTTGTGGTGTACATATGAAATACATGACTGTATTTGAAGTGCTTTTACATTACATTATTGCCAGAGCAACGTACAGTTGATTAGACTAAGCAGGAGACAATCCTCCCCTGGAGCAATGCAGGGTTAGGGGCCTTGCTCAAGGGCCCAACAGCTGTGCGGATCTTACTGTGGCTACACCGGGATTAGAACCACCGACCTTGAGTGTCCCAGTCATGTACCTTAACCACTACACTACAGGACACCCCCTCGTCTGTGTGCTGAGATTGACTGTGGCTGAGTGAGGGTGGTGTGTGGGTGGTGTGTGAGGGTGGTGTGTGGGTGGTGTGTGAGGGTGGTGTGTGGGTGGTGTGTGGGTGGTGTGTGAGGGTGGTGTGTGTGGATGGTGTGTGGGTGGTGTGTGGGTGGTGTGTGAGGGTGGTGTGTGGGTGGTGTGTGAGGGTTGTGTGTGAGGGTGGTGTGTGGGTGGTGTTTGAGGGTGGTGTGTGAGGGTAGTGTGTGTGGGTGGTGTGTGTGGGTGGTGTGTGAGGGTGGTGTGTGTGGGTGGTGTGTGAGGGTGGTGTGTGTGGGTGGTGTGTGTGTGGGTGGTGTGTGAGGGTGGTGTGTGTGGGTGATGTGTGAGGGTGGTGTGTGGGTGGTGTGTGAGGGTGATGTGTGAGGGTGGTGTGTGAGGGTGGTGTGAGGGTAGTGTGTGAGGGTGGTGTGTGTGGGTGGTGTGTGAGTGTGTGAGGGTGGTGTGTGGGTGGTGTGTGAGGGTGGTGTGTGGGTGGTGTGTGAGGGTGGTGTGTGGGTGGTGTGTGTGGATGGTGTGTGGGTGGTGTGTGAGTGTGAGGGTGGTGTGTGGGTGGTGTGTGAGGGTGGTGTGTGGGTGGTGTGTGGGTGGTGTGTGAGGGTGGTGTGTGGGTGGTGTGTGAGGGTGGTGTGTGGGTGGTGTGTGAGGGTGGTGTGTGGGTGGTGTGTGTGGATGGTGTGTGGGTGGTGTGTGAGTGTGAGGGTGGTGTGTGGGTGGTGTGTGAGGGTGGTGTGTGAGGGTGGTGTGTGAGGGTGATGTGTGAGGGTGGTGTGTGTGGGTGGTGTGTATGACACTGTGTCAGTTGTGCTGTTCTTCCACCCTCTCAGGCGCTGAGGAGCACAGGCCTGCTGACCTCTGACCCCCGTCTGCAGGAGTGCATGGGCAAGCTGAGGCAAGCCACAAAGGAGTCCATCACTGAGGTCCTGATGGACAGGGAGCTTTTCCAAAAGTATGTACCACACACACATACACAGACACACACACACATACACAGACACACACACATACACACACACATATGTACAGAGACACACATACACACAGACACAAACACATACACAGACACATACACACACACATACACAGACGCACACACATACGTACAGAGACACACACACACACACACATACACACACACACACATATACACACACACATACACAGACACACACATACACATACACATGCACACAGACAGACATTTACATTTACATTTTAGTCATTTGGCAGACGCTTTTAATCCAAAGCGACTTACAAGTGCATAGGTTCTTCCACAAGTTACAGTTTTTTACAATCGTTTTCACACTTCTCAATACCATGTCTACTTTTTCAAAACACTTAACACATTCACTATATCATTAGACTATGTGAACTAAACTGTGGATATTTTTGCATTGCTTTCATACTAAAGGCATTCAATCACCACTTCTTCCAAAAGTCATGAATACCTCTCTCAGCCAAAGTTCACTACCAGCAAAAGTTTGTACAAATACAGCAAATTTTGCAGACATTTAGATACTCTGTTCAAAACAGTGAACTTTCAGTTCAAAACCCAATAAAATTCTGATCATTGTGGAAGGAAATATGCTGCATTTTGGCAGAAAAATGAAACTATATGCTTGAAATACATAAGACAGATCATTCTGATTTGAGCAGAAAGTTTATTCAGTTTATTCAATTGTTTTGTTGGCAGCCCTGTTACCATCTATGCAAAAGTGATCATACTTGCATTGAAATGTGCACATATATAGGGTAAATAGAGATTTTTCCGCTATTACTGCTGAAACACCTGGCTGTCATTTCAGTGAACAACCTGCCCAGGGGCCTCATTTATAAACGTTGCGTAGGCACAAAAGAATGCGTACGCCACTTTCTAAGCAAACTTTGGCATTTATAAAAAACAAACTTGACGGGAAAATGTGCGGTCCTCCACGGAAACTCTGACCCATGCGTACGCACATTAACTGGAGAAATGAGAAACTGTGCCTTTAATGCTCGTGACGTAAGACCAGGAAAACGGGAAGTGAAACAGGATTTAAAAAGGTATAAAGATTTGCCGGGAGTTGTGGCTGGGTATGGCTGCGTGTAAGGACGTGCTTCGTCCCTGTTATACTTATTAAAGTGTTGTGTTGTTGAATCTCGCTATACGGGTTCTCTCCCTTCCTAAGTGCAACACAACATTTGGCGACGAGAGAAGTCGAAAATGATATACAACAGATACCACTGTGTAAAATAAATCGAAATTGATTGTTGTTGATTGTACTCTTAAAGGGTTCTGATTTTCTGCATGTTTACACTAGGACTCGGAACTATACTGTCCTCTCAGGTCCTATTTGCACTTGTTCTTGTGTTTAATTTGCACTTTGTTGTACGTCGCTCTGGATAAGAGCGTCTGCTAAATGCCATGCAATGTAATGTAATGTAATGTAATGAAATATTACCTCTCACGTATCATATACAAAGAGTTAATTTGCAAAAACGGATAAAGGCCTCTCTTACAACGAATATACAAACAGCTGTTTGATTGATGCTCCCTGGAGTGCCCAAAAAATATGATTTAGGATGATAAATATAAACGGAGATGTTGTTGTAAAATAATACCTCAAATATGAAGACGAATTGTTAAACAATACTTCATGTTATTAAATGTATTCTCATAAATAATATGGTGAACAGTCGGACAAATTGCGCTGCACTGATGCCGTTTACAATGTCAGTCAGTCGGGCAGATACGAGCATAGTTTCATATATTGTTATCATATTCATATATTATGTGTTTATTGTTATAAATTTTTGTTCGTTTTATCTCTTAATTTTGTAACTGTGTTTTCAATGGTGCTAGACAAATAACGTGTATTATTATTATTATTATTATTATTATTATTATCATCGTCATCATCACATTCGTTGTGCAGAACTGTTCGTCATTTACAATCAATCAGGATAATTCCCACACCTGTAGCTTTTCAGAGGCAATCAAATGGCTGAAATCCCTTTTCTTGGCTTTCTTTTCAGCATTTGGCATTGTCGTCTTCGTGAAATGCATATTCACTAGGGGTGTTTCACTGCCTATTTATAGGCAACTGTGGGCGGGACATGAAGCTGGCAAAGTTGCGCCACATTTAGAGTTGATTGTGATTTATAAAGGAAAACTGGCGTGGGACGTGCGTATGCACCGTTTTATAAATCAGAATATGTTTTTGCGTACGCATGTCCTAGGTTTCATGCTAACGCAACCTTTTGACGTGAATCCTAAGCAGTTTTATAAATGAGGCCCCAGGTGTTTGTTGTTTGTGCCCCGTTACCACATACACAAAAGGGGCCATCTTTGGATTGGCATTTGAATTCTTTAGCCTTGGTGGGGAAAATGGATGCAGGCAGAGGCAGAGGCAGAGGCAGAGGCAGAGGCAGAGGCAGAGGCAGAGGCAGAGGCAGAAGACGTTGCGGAAGAGCAAGAACAGTTGTGTCTGATGAAATCAGAGCCACAGTCATTGGTAAATCATGGTCTGTCCCTGAGGGAAGCAGGTTGAGGGTTCAACCAAACTTGCCTAGATCCACAGTGGCTTCAATAGTGAGGATTTTCAGGCAAACCAACAGGTACTATACAGTATTTGCAGCATTCTGACTGAAGGAGTTCAATTGATGTGTATATTACAGCAGTACTGTGATTTGAGAAGTCTCCAGAAAAAGCAGATGTATCAGTGCACATTTGTCTTTGACACACTACAGGACCCAGCGGTTACCTCACACAGTCAGAGGGGTAGGGGAAGAATGTTTACATCTCAACAGGAGGTTACAATAGTTGGGATGGTCATTGTCAACAACAGCATCAGGCTAAGAGAAATATGCAACAACATAATCGCAGACAACAACATATTTCCAAACACTGACAGTGTAAGCACTACAACCATTTCAAGAGTGCTACAGAAACATCAGATCAGGATGAAACAGTTGTACACTGTCCCCTTTGACAGGAACTCTGAGGGTGTCAAGGAACTCAGATACCAATATGAAGTTTATGAAGGTATATGTGAAGGTTTAGGACCATCACCCACATGAACAGATGTCACTTCTAGATGCAATGGCTGCTGGGTGTATAGACATAACAGTGGAACACATCCAGGGCTGGAAAAGCCACACAAAGAGATGTTTTCCTCGGTGTATAGCAAGAGATAACATTTGGAGTGATGTTGATGAAAATCTATGGCCAAATGCAGAGGACAGGATGGATGGGCCAGGCCAACAGTAGACTTCTGATGTATTTTGAGTATTTGATTGTATTGTATTTTTCTTTTCTGAATTACAGTATATTGCACTGTGAGAACAAATGTCAAAATACTGTAAAACCTCTGAAGAATACCGTTGCTTTTGTGATTTGTTTCTTTATCATATATTGTTTTACATTACACAGTAAAAATAGTTATTCTTGGTTTCCAATATAGTAAAACATTCATTCATTTACAGTTTACTGTAAATTTACCACACTCAGTCATGACGTCTATTGTGAGAGGCAAACCAACAGATCAAAAGTTTCTTTAGCTGCTTGGCTTGAAATATTTGTGGATGCAAAAATAGAGGAAAGGGAAACATATAATATATGTATTTAGCAATGCTCCAAGTTGTTTGTGTTTTGTAGTTCATTGAACATTGAGTGACAAAGTAGACTTATGGGAGAAAGCATGTGCTATAGTTATGGCAGCAAGAGTCACTTTTGGGTGAAATATTAAGTGTTTTGGTGGTTGAAATGCATTTTGCACCAAAGGTTAACTGATTTGCTCATGTGTGTGTTTCAAAAGCATTTATGAGAATACATTTAATAACATGAAGTATTGTTTAACAATTCGTCTTCATATTTGAGGTATTATTTTACAACAACATCTCCGTTTATATTTATCATCCTAAATCATATTTTTTGGGCACTCCAGGGAGCATCAATCAAACAGCTGTTTGTATATTCGTTGTAAGAGAGGCCTTTATCCGTTTTTGCAAATTAACTCTTCGTATATGATACGTGAGAGGTAATATTTCATTACATTACATTACATTACATTGCATGGCATTTAGCAGACGCTCTTATCCAGAGCGACGTACAACAAAGTGCAAATTAAACACAAGAACAAGTGCAAATAGGACCTGAGAGGACAGTATAGTTCCGAGTCCTAGTGTAAACATGCAGAAAATCAGAACCCTTTAAGAGTACAATCAACAACAATCAATTTCGATTTATTTTACACAGTGGTATCTGTTGTATATCATTTTCGACTTCTCTCGTCGCCAAATGTTGTGTTGCACTTAGGAAGGGAGAGAACCCGTATAGCGAGATTCAACAACACAACACTTTAATAAGTATAACAGGGACGAAGCACGTCCTTACAGCAGCCATACCCAGCCACAACTCCCGGCAAATCTTTATACCTTTTTAAATCCTGTTTCACTTCCCGTTTTCCTGGTCTTACGTCACGAGCATTAAAGGCACAGTTTCTCATTTCTCCAGTTAATGTGCGTACGCATGGGTCAGAGTTTCCGTGGAGGACCGCACATTTTCCCGTCAAGTTTGTTTTTTATAAATGCCAAAGTTTGCTTAGAAAGTGGCGTACGCATTCTTTTGTGCCTACGCAACGTTTATAAATGAGGCCCCTGGGCAGGTTGTTCACTGAAATGACAGCCAGGTGTTTCAGCAGTAATAGCGGAAAAATCTCTATTTACCCTATATATGTGCACATTTCAATGCAAGTATGATCACTTTTGCATAGATGGTAACAAGGCTGCCAACAAAACAATTGAATAAACTGAATAAACTTTCTGCTCAAATCAGAATGATCTGTCTTATGTATTTCAAGCATATAGTTTCATTTTTCTGCCAAAATGCAGCATATTTCCTTCCACAATGATCAGAATTTTATTGGGTTTTGAACTGAAAGTTCACTGTTTTGAACAGAGTATCTAAATGTCTGCAAAATTTGCTGTATTTGTACAAACTTTTGCTGGTAGTGAACTTTGGCTGAGAGAGGTATTCATGACTTTTGGAAGAAGTGGTGATTGAATGCCTTTAGTATGAAAGCAATGCAAAAATATCCACAGTTTAGTTCACATAGTCTAATGATATAGTGAATGTGTTAAGTGTTTTGAAAATGGTATTGAGACAAGTGTGAAGACGATTGTAAAAACTGTAAAGCATCACATCCATAGCTAGTAAAATACACATGAAATGTTGTTCTAAACATATAGTCATCATAAGTGCAATTTTTTTTCAGACACTCAGACACACACATACAGACACACACACACACACACACAGACACAAACACATGCGCAGAAACCCACAAAATCATACAGACAGAGACTCACACATGCACAAACAAACTTCTTATTGTGGTGCTCTTGGGTGTTACCTGTGTAACAGGTGTGTATAGTGTGGTCTTATTGTGGTGTTACCTGTTTCAGGTGTGTGGGCAGTAACATTGTCTTGCTGACCCAGGCCTTCAGGAAGAAATTCATCATCCCAGATTTTGAGCCCTTCGTTTCGACCATCGACCAGATCTACAACACTACGCAGAAGCACGAGGAGGGGCAGGTCAGTCTGTCTGTAAAAGCACACACATGTTGCCCCCAGGTTTCGGTTGGTTAGCCTGCTCTAACAGACCTCTCTGCAGGTAGCTGACCTGATTCCCCACCTGGCGAAGACCAGCCCTGACCTCTGGGGCGTGTCCCTGTGCACAGTGGATGGGCAGAGGTAAGAGACGGAAGCCTTATTCAGTCTCAGTTTATTGTCACTTTTAGGTTGTTCACTAAGCCACATATACAATAGGCTGGGTGGCTTTATGTAGTTTTTTTTCATTTCTCTTTTCTGTTGGTTACAAAGCTACGGTAGCGTTATCCAGAGACTGCACTCGTGAAACCAGTAAGAACGCAGCACAGTGGGCAGGGCGATGATGCCACAAATGAACACTGTGCTGTAGGTAGAGCTATTAGGCAGTCTGAACACCTTACTGTTCCCTGTGCTATGTCCAGGACTGTGCGTGCTTCTGAACCTACTACTATACATAATGCTGTGCATAGCACTGCAGCCACTCTGTACACAGTGCTGATCTGTGTTCTGTGTGTCGGGCTACATGTCAGTTAGAACATCCTACTTACTCAGTGCTGTGTGTAGGACTGTAAGCCACACAGCATTGCACGGTCTGTAGTGCTGTCTGCCGTATGGATGGGATGTAGGAATGGCCCGCAGCTTTGGACCTGGATAGGGGGTTGTACTTATTCCCTTCTCACCTTGTTTTGGTAGCTGTCTCGCTGCTAGTAGGGCTAGAGGTGGAGTTCGCTGGGTGTACAGCTTTCATCATGACCTGCCATGTCACCAAGTTAGGTCGATGTTAGCCGGAGGTGTGGTTTCCACTCTGGGATGGGCTGCCCTTGAATAGGCAGTCATGTTCTCTACCTGTTGTGACTCCCTCGGATGTGCGCTCCTGGGATTACTAGAGGAGCATGAGGCGGAGGGTTATTTGGTTGATCTTGGTCGTGTGTCGGAAGTCCCCCACTTTATTTCTGTTTCTTATTCTCGCTCCCTTGTTTCAGGGTAGTTTTATGTTGCCAGTTTGCTGTGAAACCTTCTTCTTATTTTTATTCCACTTTGCTACTAGTGGTTACATCACGGTCTGTGAGTAACCTAAGGATCCCCTTAACAGATGGATCATACTCGGTCCTTGGACCGCACTCTTTCACGTTTCATAAAAGCTCCCCTTCATTGTCGCACTTGGTCCTCCGAAACCCACATCTTTACAGTTATGGCTCGGATAGTTGTAGTTATGGCTTGGATGGCTGTACTGTAGTTATGGCTCAGATAGTTGATGTAAGATGGGAGTTTAGTTACTGAGAACGAGGGCTCCTTCTTGGGGCTTGTTTGGTTGGAGCAACAGAGGCACCAAGACAGCTCACACCCTACAATGTTCCACCTGCAATGGTGAGAGTAGCACTGCTGCTTTTCTCCATAGTTAGTCTGTAGTCCAGTGATGTCACTGGCCACAGAGTACACTCACCTGGTGTGTCAGGTTTAAATCAGTCCCTGATTGGAGGGTGGGGATGAAAATCAGCAGTACTATTTCTGGCCCTGAGGGCCAGGTTTGAATGTTGATAGAAGTTTTTGTAGAAGGGTGGGGTAGTATTCCTCCTGCGGTCGGTAGTTATGGTGACCACTTGTGGTCCCGGTGCTGTTCAGCAGTAGTTCTACCCCAGCCTCAGGTTTGATTCTCAGCTCTCTTTCCATTATCATGCGTTTACTCCCTCTCTTGCTGACTGAGTGAACTCCATATTTCACTTCCATAGAGCAGAATTGACTGGACGGCATAATCAAATATTTGAAATGGCAATATTTATGATATGTAAAAAATAAATATAAAAATTGACATTATATAAAAAGTGGTCTTTTGGTTTTATAGTATTGACTGCTAGACCAAAGCTCCCTGATTCACTCTTTTTAGTCCAGATAATCGTCATTTAGTGTATCTTATAGGGTGGTGTTTCCAAGCGTGAAGCAGTATCTGTTTTCCTGAGATCTGGGCTTTCATCGCCAGACCATAATTTTCATATTTTTTACATTTACTGTCAAGGCCCAGTTTTGCAGTGGGCAACAGCAGCACCAGGCCAGCAGCATAGAGCTGTTCCAACACCACCGCTAAAACCTTTACATAAAGACCGAACCAACACCGCCGCTAAAACCTTTACCTAAAGACCGAACCAACACCACCGCTAAAACCTTTACATAAAGACCGAACCAACACCACCGCTAAAACCTTTACATAAAGACCGAACCAACACCACCGCTAAAACCTTTACATAAAGACCGAACCAACACCGCCGCTAAAACCTTTACATAAAGACCGAACCAACACCACCGCTAAAACCTTTACATAAAGACCGAACCAACACCACCGCTAAAACCTTTACATAAAGACCGAACCAACACCACCGCTAAAACCTTTACCTAAAGACCGAACCAACACCACCGCTAAAACCTTTACATAAAGACCGAACCAACACCGCCGCTAAAACCTTTACATAAAGACCAAACCAACACCACCGCTAAAACCTTTACATAAAGACCGAACCAACACCACCTCTAAAACCTTTACATAAAGACCGAACCAACACCACCGCTAAAACCTTTACATAAAGACCGAACCAACACCACCGCTAAAACCTTTACATAAAGACCGAACCAACACCACCGCTAAAACCTTTACATAAAGACCGAACCAACACCACCGCTAAAACCTTTACATAAAGACCGAACACAGCAGAACTCAGGCTCCTCTCTCTCCCCCTCTCGTGGAGGCACTCGGTGGGGGACACCAAGGTGCCGTTCTGCCTGCAGTCCTGCGTGAAGCCCCTGGAGTATGCCATGGCGGTGGACGAGGTCGGCACTGAGCGCGTGCACCAATACGTGGGCATGGAGCCCAGCGGCCTGAAGTTCAACAAGCTGTCACTCGACGAGGAAGGTGGGCGGAGCACCTACTCAACCGGGTTTCCCCCGCCCCGTATCCCTCATCAGATGCCTGCCTGATACTCTGTTTTACTCTGATAGTCTGTTTTATAGATGTAACTGATAAGATCTAAGTAAGAACTCTCTAATGTCAAAGACAAATAAATTATATAAATTATGAACCCCATGGGGTAATTTGTCCCCTGCATTTGACCCATCCTAGTTACTTACGATCTGTGGGCAGCCACCATGGCTGGGGACCAACTCCAGTTCTAGGGCTAAGGCAGGAGTAACCTGACATGCATAAAAACCATATCAGCCCATTAAATACCCCTCTTGCATTACTAACCTATATTGGGCCCGGTGTATTCCATTTTCTTGAGAGAAAACATTACATTAACCAGGTCCACCTTTGTTCATTTTGAATCCACCTGTTATATCATCAGTATTGTCTGGTCTTACAACTGAAAAAGCAGATCAGATCAGTCCTGCTGTCAGGCGCTGCCTGTGGAACTTGAGTGAAGTTGTTCGGAGGCAAAAAGCGGAAATGTGTTAACAGAACCTTCCCATGAGCACCATTAAGCCCACTGTAACAAAATGGAAAATATGGCACAACCCAGACATCAATATCAAGAGCTGTCCTCTCAAACTGAGCAGCTGGACAAGCAGTGACCAGGAGGCCAGATATAGCACTCGTGGTGTTTAGACCTGAGCCTGGCTTAAGTTAAGCCTGACTTGGTTCATTAAAAGATCATTTGGTTAATTCAACATCTTTGTTGTGCTGTTGGTTTGAGTGCCACAGTGATATTTCCTTCTTTAGATGCAAAGCGCATCACGTACCTGACTTGGGACTAACTCACTCACTCATGGAATGTCCTTGCAGGTCGCAAAGGATGCACTCCTAGCTGCTAGCTCCTGGCACCTAACTCCTTTAAGGGGCGGCCTGTAGCGTAGTGGTTAAGGTAGATGACTGGGACCCACAAGGTCGGTGGTTCGATCCCCGGTGTAGACACGGTAAGGGTCCGCACAGCCGTTGGGCCCTTGAGCAAGGCCCTTAACCCTGCATTGCTCCAGGGGAGGATTGTCTCCTGCTTAGTCTAATCAACTGTACGTTGCTCTGGATGAGAGCGTCTGCCAAATGCCAATAATGTAATGTAACCCATTATGGACTGAGGCGGCCTATCGATCTGTTAAGGGAGATTTAACACACAGGTCGCATCCATCTGTTAAGGGAGATGTAGCATGCAGGTTGCATCTGCACATAGGGGGTTAATAGGTTAGGATGTCCTTTGCGATGGCAGATCTCAATTTATTTCCAGGTCAGGCACAGCACAAGGAGAGGAGGAAGGATAAAATAAGTTATTGGAATGAGCTCTATGTTCTTTTCCCCCCTTTCCCCAGAGAAACCCCACAATCCAATGGTCAATGCTGGAGCAATAGTCATCACCTCTCTTATCAAGGTAAACAGTCTGACCACCGTGACGTCTGTACACAACGGACTTTACATTGGCTTCTGATTGCAGTTGTTTAGTCAGCCAAGCATTTATGTGATCTGACATTTTAGCAACTGTCATTTGTGCCTCTATGAAACATTTAGTTTGGCCAAAGTTCATACAAACCAGTGTTTATACAGCTAACTGGCCCAGGGTAATTTGAAAAAAGAAAAAACAGAAACAGATGCATGAGGGGAAAGGGGTGTCTACTGAGAACAGACCCCCATTTCATTGAGGTACTCAAGAGGGATCGCACTTCTGAGGAGATAGGAGAGTGTATGATAGAGGGAGAGAGTGATAGGAGAATGTGGGAGGAAGAGGGAAGAGATACTGTGTGTATGTGTGTGTGCGTGCAAGTGTGTGTGTGTGTGTGCATGCCTGCATGCGAGTCTGTGCATGTGTGCATATTCAGCCTCTAGAAACTTGAGCTTGCCAAATATGACATGTGGCAATAACAGTGTGTGTGTGTGTGTGTGTGTGTGTGTCTGTCTGTGGAAGAGAGCAGGAGGGTAAATAAGGACAGAGTGATTTGGGGAACAGACAGACAGCACTGTGTACAGATGTCAGCCTTATAGCCACTCACACCTGGAGCGATTCCAACACTCTCTGGCGTTATCGCGGGGGAAGAGCTATTACGGCAGCACGGATAGGCCACTACAGGCAGCCCAGCCCAGTTTAGGCACCAATCAGATTCTTTTCTGAGATGTGCTGTGTTTCATATACCCCTCTCCTCCTGCCAATCAACCAGGTCTCTTAGTTTCTGAATGTCCTTCCACCTTCACCTTTGACCTACCCTTACTTTGTTGATTTGAGTTTATTTGTGAGAGATTATTGGTTCAATTCCTAAAAGCAGGCAGGTTCATCGCTCTGGATTGCCCTGATTTAGCCAGTGCAGATAAAACCTACCGCACACATTCAAAGGGCATCACATTGAACAGCACGGTGAAAGTAAATCTCTACACTTTCAGAGTGGTCTTAGCCCAGTGGTAACCAACCCGACCCTGAGTCCTGTAGGTTTACACTCCAAACCTAACAGAGCACACCTCATTCAACAGCTGGAGCAGGGCTGCCCAAACCTGTTCCTGGAATTCTACTACCCTGTAGGTTTTCATTCCAACCCTAACAGGGCACACCTCATTCCACAGCGAGAGGGACTTAAACTGTAAAATTCCTCCACCCTGTGGTAGACTGCTGCATTTCAATTTTTGTTTCAATCTCTTTGTTTCCTCTAGCCTGACTCAAACATGGCAGAGAAGTTTGACTACGTAAGTATATTCCTTGGTCCAGAGAAGGAGAAGAATCCAAGCAATTCTTCCCATTTTCTCTTCCCTACTGAATATGTTCCGGCTAAAACTGCATAAATTGGTGTTTCCATTTTTAAATCTTATGAGCTGCATTGTCCTGCAATTCGCATTGGGCACAGTTTGTAGAATTTTCTACAATCTGTAGAATGTAGTTGCAAACATGAATTAATTGATGTACAAATACATTCATGAAGATAAATACAATTGGAATAAAATGTGTTAATACATTTGCTCACTATTATGAGCAAATGTATTAACACATTTGCTCATACTAGTGTATTAGTTACATTCATATTTATACATTAGAAAGCCATAGGATAAACTTATACTGTAATTAGTAAACCTGTTTTGTTTTCATTCCAGTATGAATTGGCGTTACCTAATGTAGTTGGTAACAGGAATTAATGATACATAAATACATAAACAGTGCAGTGAAAATTAGCTAACTCCATTAGTTCTAGTCAATTCATGTAACCTTTAACTTAACTTTGGACTCTCATATTGTTCCATTGATTTCGTGATGTGTTATTGGGCTTGGTGTCTTATTTCTATTTGATTTATTGCTGGTTCACTGTGGTTATAATGGAGTTTCCTGTCTGTTTTAGATGATGAATTTTCTCAATGAGATGGCAGGCAGAGAGTATGTGGGCTTCAACAATGCCACGTGAGTTCATACTTATTGA
>NC_083773.1:44757512-44762512 GCF_963514075.1 Conger conger | reverse complement strand
TATAAAATGTGTTGACATATGAGAGATGATGAATAGTAAACATAAAACTCACACACAAGGCTACAAATGCTAGCACATTTTTGTCATTCACACAAGGCATCTGTGGCTAATATTTGTGACTATTCTGTTTATCTGTTTAAGTCTAAGTGCTTTATATTAAGTTGTTCTGTATTAATCTACATGAATGTTGATTAAATATCTACTCAGGGATGGATGCACAGGAATGTCAAATATCAAGCTTTCTATTGTATTAAAGTGTAAGTTGAATATCATGTCTGGGTGTAAACCCTAAGTTCCTTGTGTTTCTGTCCTAGGAGGAATGTTTGTGCCATATTACAGTTTTTTACAATCACTTTGGCACTAATCTCACAAGTTTGTGCTCAAAACAAGATACCTAGCTTCACCGCTCAGTTGTGTTTAATACTGCAGTAATAATACTTGAATACTTGATAATGTTTGAACATGGTTCTTTTTGTGGCTCTCAAAGGGAAAAGTGGAAACAGCAGAAGGGAGTGGAATCACTGAACAAAATCTGAATAAAAATACAATTACAACATTGTATTTACAGTTTTTTGCAATTGCTACAAGCATTTTTTGATCCTGTGTTTACTTTTTCCGAACTTTTCACACAGCAGAACAACACTGGATGTGTCCCAAACTGAATGATTTTTTCACTGCTTTTATAAAACATGCACTCAATGGACACAGTTTTCACAAATCTCAACCAGCAAAAAACTGCTGCCCAATTTTTTTTCACAATATTTAAAAATTGATACGTAATGTATAGGCTAAAATTCAGGTGGATAGCAATTCGCTAAGTTGCAACTACTATATTGAAATGCATTCGAAACCAGAAAGAGCTGATTGAAGTTGATGCAGATTATGCTTCTGATTGTGAATTTGATATTGAATAGAACAATCACACCTGATTCAGTTGGAGACCTGCCTAGGTGTTGAGGGAATTTTATTTTAACTTTACCGTGTTATATCAGTCAGCCTGTATAATGTTTATCAGTCTGTATGTATAAATATCATCAACAAGGAGCCTGATTGCAGTCGATTGGATTGACAGACTTATTTGAATAACTATTTAAGCAGTAGGTCTTTTGTTCAAATCATGTTACCAACTCCCCAAATATATATATCCTTTTACAGTTTTTTACAATCGTTTTCACACTTGTCTCAATACCATGTCCACTTTTTCAAAACACTTAACACATTCACCATATCAATAGACCATGTGAACTAAACTGGATATTTTTGCATTGCTTTCATACTAAAGGCATTCAATTCAAAAGCATTCATTCAAAAGCACTTCTTCCAAAAATACCTCTCTCAGTCAGTGTTCACTACCAGCAAAAGTCTGTACAAATACAGCAAATTTTGCAGACATTTAGATACTCGGTTCAGTTAGTTTTTTACAATCGTTTTCACACTTGTCTCAATACCATGTCCTCTTCACGCAGTGTGCTTTTGAAACACACACCTGAGCACATCAGTTAACCTTTGGTGCAAAATGCACTTCAACCACCAAAACACTTAATATTTCACCCAAAAGTGACTCATGGTGCCATAACTATAGCATATGCTTTCTCCCATAAGACTACTTTGTCACTCAATGTTCAATGAACTACAAAACACAAACAACTTGGAGCATTGCTAAATACATATATTATGTGTTTCCCTTTCCTCTATTTTTGCATCCACAAATATTTCAAGCCAAGCAGCTAAAGAAACTTTTGATCTGTTGGTTTGTCTCTCACAATAGATGTCATGACTGAGTGTGGTAAATTTACAGTAAACTGTAAATTAATGAAAGTTTTACTATATTGGAAACCCAGAATAACATTTTTTACTGTGTAATGTAAAACAATATTTGATAAACAAATCACAAAAGCAACAGTATTCTTCAGAGGGTTTACAGTATTTTGACGTTTGTTCTCACAGTGCAATATACTGTAATTCAGAAAAGAAAAATACAATACAATCAATTACTCAAAATACATTACAATCAATAACAAATACATCCCAAAAATCTATATTTTCACTATATACAGTAATTCGCACATATATTGTCTGCCTCAGTATCAAAAGTCTACTGTTGGCCTGGTCCATCATCCTGTCCAATGGCATTTAGCCATAGATTTTCATCAACATCACTCCGAATGTTATCTCTTGCTATACACCGAGGAAAACATCTTTTTGCGTGCCTTATCCAGCCCTGGATGTGTTCCACTGTTATGTCCATACACCCAGCAGCCATTGCATCTAGAAGTGACATCTGTTCATGTGGGTGGTGGTCCTAAACCTTCACATATACCTTCATAAACTTCATATTGGTATCTGAGTTCCTTGACACCCTCAGAGTTCCTGTCAAAGGGGACAGTGTACAACTGTTTCATCCTGATCTGATGTTTCTGTAGCACTCTTGACATGGTTGTAGTGCTTACACTGTCAATGTTTGGAAATATAAATATATTATTCCCCTTCCCCCTGTGTGACTGTGTGAGGTAACCGCTGGGTCCTGTAGTGAGTCAAAGACAAATGTGCTCTGATACATCTGCTTTTTCTGGAGACTTCTCAAATCACAGTACTGCTGTAATATACACATCAATTGAACTCCTTCAGGCAGAATGCTGTAAATACTGTATAGTACCTGTTGGTTTGCCTGAAAATCCTCACTATTGAAGCTACTGTGGATCTAGGCAAGTTTGGTTGAACCTTCAACCTGCTTCCCTCAGGGACAGACCATGATTTACCACATGATCAATGACTGTGGCTCTGATTTCATCAGACACAACTGTTCTTGCTCTTCCACAACGTCTTCTTCCTCTACCTCTGCCTGCATCCATTTTCCCCACCAAGGCTAAAGAATGCAAATGCCAATCCAAAGGTGGCCGCTTTTGTATATGTGGTAACGGGGCACAAACAACAAACACCTGGGTAGGTTGTTCACTGAAATGACAGCCAGGTGTTTCAGCAGTACATATACAGCAGTAATAGTGGAAAAATCTCTTCAGTGACAATTACATCTATATTTATCCTATATACATGCACATTTCAATGCAAGTATGATCACTATTGTATAGATGGTAACAAGGCTGCAAACAAAAAAAATTGAATAAACTGAATATACTTTCTGCTCAAATCAGAATGATCTGTCTTACGTATTTCAAGCATATAGTTTCATTTATCTGCCAAAATACAGCATATTTCCTTCCACAATGATCAGAATTTTATTGGATTTTGAACTGAAAGTATCTAAATGTCTGCAAAATTTGCTTTATTTGTACAAACTTTTGCTGGTAGTGAACACTGACTGAGAGAGGTATTCAAGCATTTTGGAAGAAGTGGTGATTGAATGCCTTTAGTATGAAAGCAATGCACAAATATCCACAGTTTAGTTCACATGGTCTATTGATATGGTGAATGTGTTAAGTGTTAAAATGTGAAAAAGTGGACATGGTATTGAGACAAGTGTGAAAACGATTGTAAAAAACTGTAACCTTTAGTTCAAAACCCAACAAAATTCTGATCACTGTGGATGGAAATGTTGCATTTTGACAGACAAATGAAACTATATGCCCCTGAAATACGTAAGACAGATCATTCTGATTTTAGCAGAAAGTTTATTCAGTTTATTATTTTTTCTTTGGTTTGCAGCCTTGTTACCATCTACTCAAAAGTGGTCATACTTGCATTGAAATGTGCATGTATATAGGGAAAATATTACATTACATGGCATTTGGTCTTATAGTGGCTACACCGGGGATTGAACAACCAACCTTGCGTGTCCCAGTCTTGCACCTTAACCACTACGCTACAGGTCACCCCATAGATGTAGATGTAGTTGTCACTGAAGAGCTTGTTCCACTATTACTGCTGTATATTTACTGCTGAAACACCTGGCTGACATTTCAGCGAACGACCTGCCCAGGTGTTTTTTGTTTGTGCCCCGTTACCACATATACAAAAGGGGCCATCTTTGGATTGGCATTTGCATTCTTTAGCCTTGTTGGGGAAAATGGATGCAGGCCGAGGAAGAGGAAGAGGAAGAGGAAGAGGAAGAGGAAGAGGAAGAGGAAGAGGAAGAGGAAGAGGAAGAGGAAGAGGAAGAAGGAAGAAGAAAGAAGAGCAAGAATAGTTGTGTCTGATGAAATCAGAGCCACAGTTGTTGATCATGTGATAAATCATGGTCTATCCCTGAGGGAAGCAGGTTTGAGGGTGGCTTCAATAGTGAGGATTTTCAGGCAAACCAGCAGGTACTATACAATATTTACAGCATTTTGGACTGAAGGAATTCAGTTGACGTGTATATTACAGTAGTACTGTGATTTGAGAAGTCTCTAGAAAAAGCAGATGTATCAGTGCACATTTGTCTTTGACTCACTACAGGACCCAGCGGTTACCTCACACAGTCACACAGGGGGAAGGGGAAGAATGATTACGCCTCAACAGGAGGATACAATAGTTGGGATGGTCATTGCCAACAACAGCACCGGCTAAGAGAAATACGAAACAACATAATCGCAGACAACAACTTATTTACAAACATTGACAGTGTTAGCACAACAACTATTTCAAGAGTGCTACAGAAACATCAGATCAGGATGAAACAGTTGTACACTGTCCCCTTTGACAGGAACTCTGAGGGTGTCAAGGAACTCAGATACCAATATGAAGTTTATGAAGGTATATGTGAAGGTATAGGACCACCACCCACATGAACAGATTCTTCTAGACACTTCTAGATGCAATGGCTGCTGGGTGTATGGACATAACAGTGGAACACATCCAGGGCTGGATAAGGCACGCAAAGATATTTTTTCCTCGGTGTCTGGCAAGGGATAACATTCGCTGCGATGTTGATGAAAATCTATGGCCAAATGCAGAGGACAGGATGGATGGGCCAGGCCAACAGTAGACAAACAGTAGACAATGTGTGTGAATTACTGTATATAGTGAGAATATTGCTATTTGGTAGGCATTTGTTATTGATT